>NC_031972.2:9244139-9259139 GCF_001858045.2 Oreochromis niloticus
TGGGCCGAGCGGGTATTGAAAAAGTACTTGGTACCAGGTACTAGTGGAAAAGGGCTCTTATTGTACCTTCAGTACTGCACTGAAGCAGAATGAAGAAACTGCTGACACCATTTTGGCCAAAATGTTGATGTGATGTATTGAAGAGATTGCAACTGAGTTGAAGTAGGGCTGGGATGGATTTAAGTGTAATACCACGTTTGCATTGTGGGTCTATGAAACTGTCCTTAACAAAGCCTTTGAGGAAAACAAAAGGGTAAAAGCACAACAGCACACATCCAGAAACAGTATGACACACCCACTGGTAATACACTGCCCCCTGGTGGTGAAAGTTCAACTCTGCACTGGGAAACTGCACCAAGCATCTTTAAGGTTTGCTAGATGGGGTTGATGAGGCAACGTTGCACAATTAACTATTATTACACAAAGTAGCTTAGAAGGACTGGACTCTACTCTGAGTGTCTCTCAGAGCATTTTTGATGCTGAGCGTGTGGGATGGATGGTGTCTGCTGAGCCCACCCACGACATATCTGCTTTACCCTCCTCACATCCACGCCAGACTTGTGAAAAGGCGATATGTCATGTTAGAGAGCAGGCAGGTTCATCGTGACAAAGCACAATGTGAATGTTCACCACAGCCTGGCACTCATCTCTCTGCCTGCCAGCTGCAGCAGCTGTCCATCACAGGGGAGTGGAGCCAGAGATCTGGCTCTGTTTGTGTTTTGTCAGGACATGAAACAGTTGAGTTGTGACGGTGCTCCATCCCTCACATACACTGAGCATGCCTGCTAAACAGTGAAAGTATGATCTTTCATATCATAATAAATCCAGATTAGGATTTTAATCCAGCCACTTAATCTGGTTTTATCCCCTTAATCCTTGTCTGGGTGTGTATCTGTGTTTCAGAAAGGGGCTGGGAGAGGAGGATTGCGATTCATCCGTGAACAGACTAAAAATACTGCTCTATATGCCCCAGTGTTTATTAAACGTGATGAATGGTTTCATTACATAAACATGAAGGATGGAGAGCGCAGTGAAAAGGCTGAGAGCTGAGCAGCCAAGACAGGAAGAGATGAATGGAGCAGATCTCAGTAGATGGCATGTCTGAACTCTGAAACACCTTCATGAAGCAGCTGAGTAGAAAAATCCAAGGGTGGAGGCTGACTTGGGTTGTAACAGAGGACTGTATGAAGAGAACTGGGCAGGTGCTAAAACGGCTGTTGACTTACTCCATTTATCAACCCTGTCTGTCCGGTGAAGGGCAAAGAGAGTATGAGTTACTCTCTGCCTTCAGATGAGACTAGAAGAAGAAGAAGGACAGTTGAGTCATGGAGCTTTCCAGACTTTTAGAGGAAATGAAGGGTGGTTAAAAATAAAACTTCAAATTTGAGTTGGGTTTTAAGGGAAGACACGTCTGGCTGTGCTATACTGTGGGCAGAAAGAGTGAGGTATAACCACATGCCACACTTCCTGGATGCTGCTCGGTTCTGTTTTTTCACCTTTTGGGGGGCAGAACCTGCAGGGACGCGTTTCATGTGTAGAGTCCCAAAAGCTAAAGCTGGAAGACATTCTTGGAGCAAAAGACACCAACTCGTCTGCAGGTCTCATTTCAAGCTGAACTTTGTCTAGTGCTAAACATCAACTGATACAGCTATTACAAATATTGTGAATGTAGCCTTTTAGTATTCACATCAGTAGATTGTTTTATAAATACTCTTCTAACAACTGTAACTGCCTAAAGTTCTTGAAAGGTCATTTATGATGATTTTTAATTATAGGGTAGTACAGAGCCATTAGTCCATAGTTTAACCAAATTGACACAACCAGTGCCGATGTACATGTAGTTAAGACACTGCAGGATTATCAGCAGCACGTATTAAAAGAGTAGATGCACATTTCTGACCACAGCTGTATAATTGCTGATGTAGTTGTTAACACATTTGCCCTGCACGCAAAAAATGCTTGCTTTGTTTCTTGGAGCAGACCGAGCCTCAGGGGGTCACTACTGAGTATACTCCTACTGCCTAGATTGTTTTTTTAATTTATTAGTTTTATCTGGTAACAAGTCTCTGCCAGCTCAAACATCCAGGTCCATCTGCTGGTAAGCTCTTGGGGGGAAAAGGGCAGAATTTGAAGTAGCCATCATTTAGTTATTATCTTTTCTTTGTGAAGTTCTGGAACAGATTCCACAAATCACAATTTATGATAAGTTTGTAAAGGTGGACCATAACAGACGTTATTTTGGTGACTGATTTTTAACTTTGGTTTTTAGTGGCCTCAGCTGTAGTGGTATATGCGCTTATTCCATTTTTATTTACTCTTTTCAAAGAAACCTTATGTCTTTCAGCTCTTTACCAGTCATCAGCTGAACATGTAATCAGTACAAATGTGAAACAAAAATATTAAATCAGTAAGATCAGTGAGGGGAAAAGGTACTGCTTCAGAAAGCAGCCATTTTTCCCTGTTCACTGAGTAACCTCCTAATCTGCTGAACCCACAGAATAATGACAGAATCAATAAATATTAAACTTCTTTTCATAATGCCTTATTGATATGTATTGGCTGACCAATTACTCTGAGCATTCTATATACTTGTACTCTGTCCTTCATAGATGCAGAGGTGCTGGCCCTGAGTTTGTTGCTATTATGACAGCTATCTAAGCCTGTCTTTAAAGAGAGGAGTTTGGATGTTATTTTAGTTTTAAGGAAAGTGTTCACTGCAAAGTTCATTACTCGGTTCAAACATCTCATTCTCATTCCCTCCTCTTCCCTTCCTCCCTTCCTTCTTTCCTTCCTCTTTGTTTCACCCGCAGAATGTGGAGCTGCCAGACTCTTTCACTGCAGAGCTCAAAGATCTTCTGGAGGGGCTGCTGCAGAGAGATGTATCCAAGAGGCTCGGCTGCCAGGGCCGTGGGTATGATATGCACGCACCGCACGCACTTGTGTATGCACACACTTGTGTACACATACACTTGTTTTCATATTTTAGTGAGGACCTCTAATTGACATAATGCTTTCCCTAGCCGCTTACCCCAGCCAAAAATGAATGCCTAACCCTTAGCCTAAACCTTACCATAAACTAATTGTAACCCTGACACTAAAACCACATTTTGAGCCTCAAAAAGGCCTTCAAACTCGTGGGGATGGGCACTTTGTCCCCATAAGTGACTGTTGGTCCCCACAAGTACAGCAGCATTCCAATTTTCTGTCCTCATAAATATGTCTACACACAACACACACACACACACACACACACACACACACACACACACACACACACACACACACACACACACAGGCTAAATTTCACATTAACCTCTGTCATGTATCAGCGTTTACATACACAGGCATGCAGATGAATTCATCAGTTTGACAAATTTTGCTAAATGTGATCATTAAGTCTCATAACACTGGGTGGTGTAGTTTGCAGTCCACTGGAGACAAATGGTGGTGGACATGAAGTGGACTAATTGAAGCTGTGTTCATAACTAATTTCATCATTGCTGTCATTTTGCATCAGCTTATAATTAAAGCCGAGGGATGGATCACTGTCTGCTTGGGGTTAAATGGCAGGATTGTGTGCGTTTTTACAGAGGGCTGTAATATGGCAAACACTGCCACCTAGTGTGGATATGAGAAGTAACACCGTTTTGAGAAATCATCTTTTGTGTGTGTGTGTGTGTGTGTGTGTGTGTGTGTGTGTGTGTGTGTGTGTGCGCGCGCACACGCAGAGCCTCTGAAGTGAAGGAGCATCAGTTTTTCAAAGGCATTGACTGGCAGCAAGTTTACCTCCAGAAGGTAAGTGAGGTTCACTTCTGTTGTGAATCAGCTTTATTCTTTGTTCTCTCAGGATTTCTTGCCTGGAAGCTTATAATCCAAGTCTGGTTTCCATGATGAAGCTAATTAATTTACAGTGTTTGATCAGACAGCGATAACAGAGTCTTCCAGCTCTGACCTATACTATTATAGCTATAATGCAGGGGAGGTCATCAGCAGGTCTTCAGAGCTATGCTGAGAGAAAGCTGCAGTAGCTGCTGGTTATATACATTTATAATTGTTGCTGTCATGATTAGCAAAGAAAAAAAAACTGATAAGTTGAGCCCACTTTGAATATGTCATTATATCCACAAGTCTGATACTGATACTCAGTATCAGATGAGGCACAACTATTTGTGCGATAAATTAATGAGTTTTGTGAAGTTCTTCAACAGCAGAAGAGTCTAGCTGATTCTTGCCATAGTAATGAGTCTGTGATGTCTGTTTCTGTCTATCAGCCTCACATCTCTATAGTAATTATTTCATTCACAGCAGAAAGTGGGGCTTAGCCTTACAGCAGGTTTTACTCGCCTCACCTGTTGACAAGCGATATTGTCTCCAAGGCCACAAACTTATTAGCCAAAGTTTTTGTCACATACTATAACTGGCCACATTAATTGTTGTTCTGCTTTTGCCATCTGTTCACTAAAAAACTATGACTTGATGGCATCCATTGCTCGGCCAATGTTTACTTAGAGTAAGCAATTAGCAGGTAGTGCTAACTTCACTGGGTAGGCTTTCAAATCAGCCTGCCGTTGAGCTGGATTTGTACAGGCCTTAGTGATTCTTAGTGACCCTTTGACTTAGGGTCAAAGAGCAGAGTCTTTGTTAGGGTTAATATATAATTCAAACTGAAAGCCACTTAAAATCTTGGAGTTTTGCCTTCAATCAGGTAAACTAATGGTTGGCTGTACTCTGAATGGGACTACATTAGTCCATGCCAATTACTGTTGCTATGGTTACCTTGAGGGAAGCACAGCTACAGGACTGTTGCTTTGCTAATACTCCTGTTTTACTTTTTTGGTCCTGTCATTCGTTTCTCGTTTTGCCTCATATTCTGAAATCCATGTGTCTGTTCTCCCCCTCTTCCTCTGTCCAGTACTCTCCTCCTCTAATCCCTCCAAGGGGAGAGGTGAACGCTGCAGATGCTTTTGACATTGGGTCTTTTGATGAAGAGGACACCAAGGGCATCAAGGTAAAACAATACTACACTTCCATCTCCTCTGTTTATTTCAATTCAATTCAGTTTTATTTATATAGCGCAGAATCACAACAACAGTCACCTCAAGGCATTTTATATTGTAAGGTAGACCCTGCAATAATACATACAGAGAAAAACCCAGCAATTATATGACTCCCTATGAGCAAGCACTTTGGCAACAGTGGGAAGGAAAAACTCCCATTTAACAGGAAGAAATCTCCAGCAGAACCCGGCTCAGGGAGGGGCGGCCATCTGCTGCAACCGGTTGGGGAGAGAGAAGGGAGACAGAGATTAATAACAAGTAATGATTCTATGCAGAGGGGTCTGTTAGTGAGTGAGAAAGGTGACTGAAGAAGAAATACTCAATGCACCATGGGAATACCCCAGCAGCCTACACTTATTGCAGCATAACTAAGGGAAGTTTAACGGTCACCTGATCCAGCCAAAAGGAAGGTTTTATGCCTAATTTTAAAAGTAGCGATAGTGTCTGTCTCCCGAATCCAAACTGGAAGCTGGTTCCATAGAAGAGGGGCCTGAAAACTGAAGGCTCTGCCTTCAGTTCTACTTTTAAATACTCTAGGAACCACAAGTTAGCCTGCAGTGTGAGAGTGAAGTGCTTCTCAGGGAGTTTTTAGGACATCCTGATAATAACGAATTACAGTAATCCAGCCTAGAAATAATAAATGCATGAACTGAGACAGGATATTTCTAGAGACATTAGAGATATTAGGCAAATGGAAGAAAGCAGTCCTATATATTTGCTTAATATGTTCATTGAAGAGCATATCCTGGTCAAAAATGAATCCAAGGTTCCTCACAGTATTACTGGAGGCCAAGGTAATGCCATCCAGAGTAAGAATCTGGTTAGATAACACATTTCTAGGAATTTTAGGGCTGAGTACAATAACCTCAGTTTTATCTGAATTTCTTATTTTCTTCAATCAGTGTTCAATAGTAAGATGTTCAAGCTTCACAGAGGACTTTTTTTTTTTTATAAAGCAGCAAAGTATTTTTCTCTCCAGCTTACGAGTTATCTTCTTTTAGGGTGCATGTTTGAGTGTTATCCCAGGGAGTCATTTGAGGCTCTATTTTTCACAGGAGCTACAGTATTCAGAGTCATACTCACTCATATAGTGAGGAGGTAAAATTATTAACAAGATAATTGACATCTGTTGGAGTAGTGTTCAGGTAGCTGCTCTGCTCTGTGTCGGTACAGGGCATTGAAGTTGATAACAGCACATGAATTAAATTCTTAAATTTACAGCATTTTCAGAAAGACATTTACTGTGATGAAATCTACTTCCCACTGCTGTCTAATCAATTATTGTAAATCTAAATGTTATTAGGAAATCATCAGACAAGTGAGGATTTTCAGGAAACGCTGTTAAATGTTCATTTTCTATGCCACTTGTTAAAACAAGATCTAGAGTGTGATTAAAGTGGTGGGTGGGTTCTTTTACATTTTGAGAAAAGCCAATTGAGTCTACTAACAGATTAAATGCTGTGTTGAGGCTGTCATTTTTAGCATCTACATGAATGTTAAAATCACCCACAGTAATTATTTTATCTCATCTGAGCACTAAATCAGATAAAAAGTTTGAGAAATCAGACAGCTTCAGTGTGTCCTACCCACTGGCTTTTATTTTGTTTTTGTTTTTTTTCCATTTCAGTAATTGCGTTATTAGTGGATAATCCACTTGCTGCTGTTCTTAAAGCGCAGTCACAGTTTATCAGCCATCCACACGTTACATGTTACACCCTGTACTCAGAGCAGCTTCAGCTTCACTTTGTTAGATTACATTTTGTGACAGTAGTCCTAATTCTGCAATGAAAACCTTGTGCCACTGCACCCAAACAGCAGAACCAAACAACGACTGACGTCACAATATGCTGTTTGTCACATGTACTTGTTTATTAAAATGTTTGCAGAGGAGTGCTTTATAAATTTTGCACACGTGTTCTTCCTTTAACACACAGACATGTGATAAATCTGTGGAAAACATGGCTTTATTTGTTAAGCTAGGTAGGCTTTCAACCATAATCTCACAGACATTAGATGTTCTTTGTCCCATGATGTTTATGTTTCAATTCCCTTCATGTTAGATTACCAGAGATGTGACACCATGAGTGCAGTGGGCTGCTGTGTTCAGCGATGTGCTGGTTTCTAGTCATACAGAGTGTGGTGCAGAGAGAGTCGGACAGCAGCTGTATTTTTCTGTAATGTGGGAAGTTCACCAGGGCAAAGAAGAGCTGATCAGAATGAAGTTTGTTACTAAAATTACTAAATATTTTTCCAGGAAATGAAATTCCCAAGAGCTGTAGTGCATGTTCACAGCAGGGCTGCAGCCTGAGAGGTTTAAATAAATTAGCCACTTGATACAGCTCAGTGACATCTCTGCTTCCTGATTTGTGTCAGACACGCCAGCCTGCTTGCAGCTGCAGGTTTTTAAACATGCAGGCTTAGAATACTCTGTCTTATGGAGGCTTATTTAAGTATACTTATTAAAGCATACTTAAATAAGCCTCGACTCTGGTGGTAACTTGGACATGAACTAATTAGATTTTTGTGTGCCAGGGTTAAAGGTCAAGGAGAATCTTACTTAACAAGCACATTAATTATCGCTTTTTTTCACAAATGTCCAAGCCATTATATTTTGTGTTGAGTGTCTGTCAACTTGTGATGTTGTGCAAAAGCACGTTTCTAGCCATAATTCATCACCGTATCTCAGGAGTGGAAGGTGAAAAAGATGTGCAGTGATCTCTCAACCATGAATTCAGATTGTGGTGGAAGAAAGCGCATAGAGGAAGCGAGTTTGTAGGAAGGGTTTATAGAAAGCTGCTGTATAACGTTAGTGCCAGTCTCCTGGTTGCTCTGCAGCAGCAGTTTCCTCTTTCATTAACATTAATGTTGCTGCAGTTAACATTTATTTGTTCTCTGTTGCTCCAGCGTGCAGAAATGAAACACAGGAGTGTTTGTTTGTATTTCCCCAGATGGAGCTGGTCATTAACGGGGGACTAATATTCAACACAACTGCCGGAGAGTAAAAGTTGGAGCATTAACACACCAAGGAAGGTGTACAGCCCCAGTCCACCCTGGTGTGAGCAGATAGATTACTGCAGTATGATTGATTTAAATAGGTTAGAGATATTCTGTAACACAATACAGTTGTACAGACTTAAGCCTGCAGGATCTCCAACATGGTAGGATTTATTGCAGGCCATTTATATTAGACTGCTTAGTATTGCCTGTGTATCAAATGATCTGCCAGCAGAATGTAGATAAGTAAGAAATCCATTTTTAAAGACTTCATTTTAGTAAAAAAAAACAAAGAAGAAAATGTCAGATCCCAGCAGATTTAAGACACCTGTTTGGCATTGGACATGTGGCAGTAGGTGGGAGATTTTACTATCGATGATGTAATGTTTCCAGATGTTGCTGCAAAGAACAGTGAACTGGAAGGACTGTTTGAGCATTTTGGAAAGCTGTTGTTTCTTTTTTTGTTGTTTTTGGGGGGGGGGTCCTAAATAAGATTACACAGAAAGCTAGGCCTCAGATGCCTAAGAGCAGGAGAACAAGATTTAAAGCACAATACTCTGAGACAGAATAGGGCTTAGCTTACGGTGAGCATGTGCTGTAAAACACAACACAATGTCAGAAAAGGCAACAGCATTTAGGGCCAGTGTTTGGGTCATTGTTTTTTCCTGTGAGTGGATGTTTCACAGGGTCGAGTCTGTCTCTGGTGACAGGTCAGTGTCATTTCCTCTTTCTGTGCTGCTCTTCCATTTGAAGAGGAAAGTCTGAAATCCTGAGTAGATTTCCAACTTGGAGAGTCAAAGAAGAATTGACTTCACAGCCTAAGATGGCTGCAGTTCATGTAAACATGAGTAGAAGCCTAAAACTCGTCATTTGCATTGCTACTGTTGTACAAACTTGACCAGGCGCCATCATCTGTACTTTTATTAGAGCTATTTCTTGTATTTTGTAAACTTTGCAATATATTGTATTATTTAATTTAGCTCAGTCTGTTACTGCTATTCTCTTGGCGCAAGTGTAACCACATAATTTCCTTAGGGATTATTAAAGGATTCTGATCACGAACGGACTGTAGCTGCAGTTTTAAGAGGAGCAAACAGGAATTGTGTATTATTGCTACATATGGATGACTCGCTCTACCTTGTTAGAGGGCAAAAAACAAAGGCAACTTTACTACTGGACGCCGTCAACTCGACAGAAGGCTGAAATCATAAGGGCATATTTTAACATCAGCTTCAAACATCATCAAGCATCGCTACCTTTCCTTTAAAACTGAAATCTTATGTTTTTTTGATTCGATGTTTTGCACCTCAAGGCCACTGTAGGAATTTGTCACTTATAGAGCTTATGTATCACTAAACATGCTGCACACTCTGTCTGTGTTTGTGCGTGTGTTTGTGTGTGTGATCTAGCTGCTGGACAGTGACCAGGAGCTCTACAAGAACTTTCCTCTGGTCATCTCAGAGCGCTGGCAGCAGGAGGTGGCAGAGACAGTCTACGAAGCTGTCAACTTGGACACCGATAAGAATGAGGCCCGCAAGAGGGCTAAGAACAAGCAGCTGGGCCACGAGGAGGGTAATGATAATAACAGGCAAATCCACACACAGCCCAGTACAGATATCCTGTCACCACACCTCCTGACTGTGTGTCCCTTTGTGCAGACTATGCCTTGGGGAAGGACTGCATTATGCATGGCTACATGCTGAAGCTCGGGAACCCGTTCCTCACTCAGTGGCAGCGCCGATACTTCTATCTGTTCCCCAACCGTGTGGAGTGGAGGGGAGAGGGCGACACTCGGGTAAGTCTGCCTCACAGCATACACTTTAAATTCACTGCACGTTTGTACGTCATGTGACCGCCTATCATGGACTGAGGGCTTTCAGCTTGTTTATGTTTTGGTCAGTGTGTCTGTCTGTCTGTCTGTGTCTGTGCTCATTCCACCCTGAAGGAGAGGTGGCTAAAACCTCTGAAAAAGCAGAGAGACGGGGTGAGTGTTACCACCGGGCTCAGGTCCCTGCTGTGTCCTCAGCACCCCCACTGTTTAGAGCTGTAGTCTGCCTCCCTGCTTGAAAGTTGGTAGTCAGTCAACTTCAGTTTTTACTCTTTGTCGATCTGGTTTTATGGTACTGCAAATGTGTCCGTCCACGTGCACAATTCTGGGTGCGCCACCCACCCCAAACCTGCTCCCATGCATTTCTCCACGGTCTGGACTGCACGTCACTGGAAGCAGATTATGGAAATGTCTGCTCGGTGTTGGTTTACAAGTGGGCAGGAAGCAACAGGAGAGGTCACTGGGAACAGGAGAATAAGAAAAAAATTTGAAAAGACCTAAAGAAAAGAAAATAAAGCATTAAATGCACAGAGTGTAGCTGCAGTGTTTAACACTCAGCTTCACTTCAGCTCTTTGTTTGTTTGCTCTCCTCCACGGCCGACGGACCACCAAAAGCACAAGCAAGAGTAGCTCGCTGCCACAGTCTGACAATAAAGCTCACTGCAGGCCTCAGACCATCTCAGACTGCAGCTATTAGCCTAACAACACAAGTGAAAGAGAACTTGCACAGTCTTGATTGTGTTAGTGTTTCCATGAAGTACACTGCTTGTGTGAAAGTGTAATGTGTGCACTGTACTATACTTTCATCAAAACTGAAGGGAAAACCCAGCTAGGCTCTGTCTGAGAGACTTAAAAAACAAACAAACAAACAAACAAACAAAAGAAAAAAAACCCCACTATTTGTGCTTACACTGGTGTGTTTTACATGTTAATTACCATGTGGTCGTATCTCGGTGTTTTATACACAGAGCCACCTGGTAGAAACACATGGTCCTGGGACTTTTCCCCTCCTGGATGCTCTCTATTTGTTATGCTGAGATTTTTTTCAGAGGCGAACATGTTTATCTAACACACCCATTTTGGTAGTTGCAGCGGTCTCCCTCCAGGAATCTGCAGACATTTGTAAGTCCTTGCATTGAGACTATTGTTTGTTGCCTCACTTAAAAATTGTGGGGGAAAAAGTAGTTCGTAATGGTTAGGAGGACTTGATGGTAGGTGTGGATTTTTTTTTTAAAAATCGATTTTCCAATTCAAATTAATTTTAGCTTGAATAATGCAATATCGATTCAGTAAATCCTGAATCGATTTTTAAACATAAATATATCTTGCCAGTATCGCCAGAATCTTAGGTTAAAGCTCACAAAACAGTTTCAACAACCACCAAACAGATAAAACAGCAAATGAGAGCAGATTCCGCACAAAGATGTAAACACTCTGTGTCGCTCATTCGCCCAACACATACACGGACACGCCGTCGGGGCTGAAGGCGACATCTCACAGATTCTGATGCTGCAGGTTTTTTCACTCTCTGACCAAAATTCACTGAACCAGTAGCAAAAGAAGATCCAAACTATGCTTCACATTTGATAAACATAGTCATGAATTCCCTCTTACTTTTGCCGTTTTGTTTCCACCATGATAAAATCACACTTCCTGCACAGCTCTCTCTCTCTCTCTGTCTCTCTCTCCCCCCCTAAGTGTACTTTAAAAACATCTCAAATCTTAGTTTTCTGCATTATTCACTTACTTATTACGCACCAGTCTACCATTGTGTGTTTTATCCTCATTTAGTTTGGCACAAAGACATCTGCTGTGATGCTTACACTCTGATGAAGTCTCACAAGTGTCAGCTTTGTTTTTATGCATAGATATAAAAATATGGATATGTACTGATAAATGATTAGAATTATAATATTTCTGACTGTGTGAATCCAAATTGAATTGAATCAAATCGAATCAGGACCTTGTGAATCGGAATCGAATCGATTATAGAAATCAGTGACAATACCCAGCCCTACTCAATGGCACAGAACAGGGCAGTCACACTAGCTGCGGCTGTGATACATTGACGTGTAGTCGGTGCAGCACAGCAGAAATTTAACACAGAAGTCTAAATTCTCCATTACTCTTCTTCATCACGAGTTCCTCCGTGACTGTCCTCACACACCCTGAAATCCTGTGTGTCACTGCTTTTTAGTGCTTTAGGGGTAATGTGTACATCTCTGCAGCAGCTGTGAGCCAGAGCCAGAAGTCTTGTTGGTGAAATCCATCTGAACACTTTGTGATCACTCAATTATCTTTGCAGCAAAACCTGCTGACGATGGAGCAGATCGTAACCGTGGAAGAAACGCAGATTAAAGACAAGAAGTGTATCCTGCTGCGCATCAAAGGAGGGAAACAGTTTGTGCTGCAGTGTGAAGTACGTCCTCTGACTGTTGTATGCTTTAGTGCTGTAAAAGAGATGAATGAAACAAGCTGATGTCTTTTTTTTGTGTGTGTTTGTGCGCAGAGTGACCCAGAGTTTGTGCAGTGGAAGAAAGAGCTGACTGAGGCGTTCACAGAGGCCCAGAAACTTCTGCGTCGCGCTCCTAAAGTCATCGGGAAAGGCCGTGCTGGAGTAGTGGAGCTTTCCAAGCCCCCCCTCACACACCGCAATAGCAACGGCCTGTGAATACACAAGAGCACGCATATACATAAAAACACATGCACTCACATTAACAGACAGACAGACAGACACACACACACACACACACTGCATCCCACCTCCCACCCCCTCATCAGCTGCAAGACACCTGCCCACATCACCTCAGAGTGTGTGTGTGTGTGCGTGCGCACGGTGCTGATGGCGCACACACAATGACGACCAATCGAGAGCGATATAGTGATTTATTTTTTTTTGATTTTTTTGATTTTTTTTTTTTTTAAATGTGTGTGTGTTCTGGGACCCTGCCAGTCAGTAAGAGGAAGAAAGGATTTTGAACCATTGGACATTTGAAGAATCCCCGCATGAACTTTACAAGGACTAACGGCTGCTCCTCTCTCTGTTTGCCCCTCCTCAACCACCTCCCACACCACACACCTCGCTGTTGAAATCACATTAATCAGGAAGTGTCCTCCCACTCTGTGTGCTCTCAGCAGCCTGATGGACTCCTCCACAGAGCTGATGCTCAGGTCCAGAAGAGACCAGGCTACCACAGAATGTAGAAAACAAAGGCTGGTTGTCCTCATCCATCCCTCTGAAACATTCCTCCCACTGTTACTGAAGTGCAAAAAGTGCCAACATTAATATTTTACTTGAGTCACCTGAGCGCCCAGGAGGATCCGCTCTGCTGGCAGATGGCGCACCATCCCAACCTTCCGGACCCTCACAGTGTATGTGTGGAAGGCTGTCGATCATTCCAGCGCAGGTACAGGAAGCTTCACATTGGCTCTAGTCGCCACAGAGACTGAGATTCCATTGGCTGACAAACAGCAGCTGGTTGCTATGGCAGCCATGAAGATTGGTGCACATGTATTGGTAACCATGGACAACACTGTAACTATAGAGGAGCAGGAGGGAGGCAAAGACTATAAAGACAATATAAGCTCCCTTTTGTCTGCGCATCGCTGTTTTACTTCAGTTTGTTAGCTTTATCGCAACTCCTCTGTCTGCCTTTACAAGATTTTGTTGGTGCGGAGTCTTTCGGAGGTGGCAAGAGGAGGTGCTGGGGGCTCACTCACAGAGCTGCATTACCTCAGTTGGACTGTGTCAGTATGAGTAGATCAGAATGTAAGAACCTGTTCCCAGGCAAAGCACAAGAATCAGCAGTCTGTTCCCGCTCACACATTGTCCATGCAGGGCAACAGCTTGGAGCAGTCAGCTGTTGTGGGCAGACTGTGTGCAGGGAGGAGGATGAAGACAATAAGCTGAAGCTGATTAAAGGAAAAATCCACCCTCAAATACCCCAGTTAGATGCATAGATCTTCTACATGAGCTTTCATGTTCATGCTATTTCAGGCTTTTTTTCTTTTTTTGGTTTTTAAGTGGTTGAAATGTTCACATTTTATCCCGTTGGTGTTAGCCTACATTTCTCCAGAGAGCAGATAAATGCAGGTTCAGAATAAACGAGAACAGAATGATCTGTGACTTATTTTCTTTAGATGTGCAGTAAAGTACTGAGCCTGCTCTGAGCCTGAGCAGGCTCCTGTCAGATTTACCACCAGGCCTCATGTTGAGGTTACACCCAGGGAATGCAAGCGCATTTGTCTTTGAGAAACTCCACACGATGATGAGTCTACAGGCTCAGCCTGGACTGCACCGAACACTTAGCTGAAGTGCGGCAGCCCTCAGTTTTCTCACATTCAGTCTCAGCTACAGGTGGGCCCGATGTGAAGTTTGTCATGGCCTTTGGTTCACATCGGGCCCTTATTCCACTCATGTCCAGCCTGGCTCGTGGCTTTTTGCCCACAGCTTGGCCGCACAGCCACTGCCAGAGCTGTAACTGAGTCCTAGAATCAGCCCGGATTTGGGCCAAATGTGTCTGCTGTCAGAGAGCTGCTGCACTACATCAGATCCATCACGGCAGAGGACACAGATGAGCACAACAAGTGAGCCAAACCACTGGTCTTTAGATGTATGCTCAATCTGTAGCCAGTACAGTGTTCTGATCCCCCTCACTGCCATCTGTCTCCTTTCCTCAAGTAGGACCATAGCTGAGCTTAAAGAAAACTGTGTTCACGAGCATTGTCTGCGGACCTACTGCAGTGTTTCAGGGTGGACTTTTCAACTGTCTTCTCACCGTGTTATGATTTTTTTTCCTGAATGTGACACAGTTCAGATGAGGTGTATGGGTTTGTCTAAATTATTGGACTTTTTACAGTTTGGTGGGGAACCTCACCAGGGTTCAATGCAAGGGTGGCACGGTGGCAGTCCAGAGTAGCTTGCAGCAGAGGAGAGAAAGCAGTTTACTTCAGGGGTTTTCTTTTCCATCCAGTACAGTGTCCTCATCTGTGATGTCCATGCATTTCCAGAGCTGTGATGTGTGACTCGAGTTGGAAAAAGGGTTTGTTTAGGGTGCTCTGTGATTCTTTTTCTTTGGAGCCTTTACCAGTCAGGGGCAGATGTTATCGTCTTAGAGAGAA
>NC_031972.2:9264139-9326639 GCF_001858045.2 Oreochromis niloticus
ATTCATTTCTATGTCAAAACAGACTTTTAGGACAGTTTTAAAATCATTTAGAAAGTTGGTTGGTAGTTTTTATGTGATTGGCACAGTGCCTGGTCCTTCTAAAACTAGCTGTTGAGTTGTTTACAGGGACTGACTAAACCTGCCCCTAGTGTGCTGCTTACAGGCAGAAAATAGGATCTCATACTGTATGAGCCACACCACAAGGCTACTGGAGCGAGGTACATGGCACATAATGACAGACATGTTTCTGATTTTCTATCTGGTCTCTGAGGCTGGACCTTTCTTAGAGGGAAAGTTTGAAAAACAAACAAACAAACAAACCATGAGACCTCTGACACTTGTTTGATTTTGCTTTCAGATGACACCATGTTTAACAGAATGATTTTTATCCACTACTCTTTGGACTTAGACCACATTTTGGGTTATGTTTGGGTTAGCTTGTGTTGGTAGTCTGGATTGGTGATTAGTTGTGATCTAGCTTCGCTCTTCTCATCCTCCTCCCTTTGAACCAGGCCCCTTGGAGTCTCACACTCAACATTTAGCAATTATTTTGATGTAGTGTCGATATATTTCACTAATAATGCACCACTATCACAATACATATCCCACAGTACTTGGAAACCAATGATCTTCTCCAAATAGCTTTACAAAGCAATGCTTTGCAGAGTCAGGAAAAAAAATGAAGAAAATGCACTTTAAGTGAAACATCTGCAAGGAAGTAGCTTTCTTCTGGAGGTTTTAGTTTCTTAATGCCCTGCTAAACATTATGTAGACCAGCACTGAGGACAAGAAACTTTAGGATCAATGACTGGCCTTTACTTCTGCATGTAAGTCAAAGTGACAGGACATTAAAGTTGTTTAAGTGATGTAGTAGTCCTGTCACTTTTCACATTTTGCATTCAGATTTCAAAACTGATATTTCATTAAACATGTAACATCAACATGATAAACATGATAAAAACCATGGTTGCTATCAACATAAGAGAAACACTTTACCATGAAAACCTTCTTATGCATCCTGTATCATAAGCACAGATACAATACAAAATCAGTTGGACTGATGATTTTTAGTTTTGTACAGAGTGCTGGCACCTCAGACAAACACGCATCTGGGTCCTTGAACAATCTGATGACCGCACTGACACAAAGTTTTAATGATCAGCAGTGAGCAGCGCACAATCCACACATGCAGTCCTGTAAAAAACCAAATACACCTTTACCGCTGTAGGGATGAAGAGTGTAGCTAGCATCCAGGTCCTGCTAATCAAATACACTTGATTATCTGATCAGCATTAAGTGTGAGCATTTTTGTCAAAGCTGAGGTTTTGACAGTTTGTTTCTGTGGCGCATTTGAATGTATGTTGTATACCAAAGTCTTCCCAGGAGTGGGCGCCCCAGCAAATTCACCCCAAGCTCAGACCGTCCATGCTCTGAGAAACTGCAAAAAACTCAAGAACTCCACCTCAGACTCTACAAGTTCATAGCAAACACCTCAGACCAACTGTCAGCAGGGTGGTGGAGCGATGAAGATTTGGGCACCTTACAGTCACTGAGCAGAACATGAACTGCTCTGTATACCAAAGTGTTCTAGAGTCAAATGTGAAGCCATCTGTCTGACAGCTAAAGCCTGAATGAAACTGGGTCATCAACAGAACAATAATCCCAAGCACAGCTGCTGAAAAAGGAAAGAATCAGTGCTGAGGCCCAGTCAAAGTCCAGACCTCAACCCGATGGAAATGCTGTCATGACAAAACAGAACCACAAAAAGACATCATGATGGTGTTTGAGGGGCAGGGGAAGGCACAACTTTTTTCACAGTGTAGCTACTGATTAGTAAAACCTTTAACACAGAGCTACGCTTTAACAATATGTGTGTTTAATACCCTATTAATCATAGCAGACCCTTGTCGTCAATGCAGTGTTGCAAAAAAAGGTGGAAAATTACAAGTTTGACTAACGGTAGGTGTGAGCTGATTATATGACAGCAGAACCTCTGAGCAGGAGCACGACGTTTCAGTAGACACAAAGTGGCAGTGAAGTATGTCAATAGTGGAAAAGTGGATCATGATGGTGTGTGTGTGATACCTGTCTTTTACTGAAGATGATCTCATTTACCTCAGTTTTCTTTCTTTCCTGTCAGATTGTTCTTCTCCCTCTGTGCACACGCACATTGCCACCATCACATCTTGCTGACAGACGTGTGACCCTCCACCTCCACAACCACCTCACACCCCTTAACCCTCTCCCTACTGTGAAACCATGGCACTGTCCTCACGCTTAAAACTCTGGGAGCAGAAGGGAGGTGCAGAAATGCTGTGTGCTGCATTAATTCTAATAGCTGGTTGTGACTGCACACATGTGTGTGGGTGTGTGTGTGGTGCACTGATCACATAATGAGTGCTCCTCTGTTCTAACCCTGAGTCATCGTAGCATGTCACTGCTGTGGTTGGTGTATTAGTCATCTTGCATGTTCAGTGTTTGAGCTTTTTACAGCCTCATGCTGTCACTTGATATTTGCGATCTGAATCTGCTGGTACTGATATTTCTGTTGAGATACAAAATATTGAAGCTTTCCACAAATGGGAGCAGAACACTCAGCCTTATATGGCAGTATCATCACTCAGTTCATTCTGCTTATCACACGCTACCAAAAGACTGTACATAAAAGATGGTCATACTTAAGTTTAGGTTTTTTGGGGTTGTTTTTTTTAATCCATTTTTCAGCCTTTTTTTTCAGGTTGATTGTAAAGATATTTTTATGCTCAGTGACTCCAGCTTACAACACTGTTAGTGGAAATCCTTACAGAAAAAAACTAAATTGTCTGTCCCAGCTGATCACCGACAAGCTACAAAGTCTTTCCCCACAGTTCATACAAAAGGAAAGTAGGAGACAGTGATAACTGGAAACTGTTTTTCAGACTGGATTTTAAATGTGTTACAATATTAGCTCTTGGATTAGCTTAACATAAAGCTAATATTCAGTTTTATTTAGTTTGAACTAGAACTAGAACTAGAGGGTTTCTTATCTTTACAGAGAAGATTTAGGTTTAAACCATCCATGGAACCTCTGCTCAAATCTATTCTAATGCAGTCACAAGTTCATGCCAACTGCAGGGTTTTACAAAGCTGGCACATTTTCACTGGTTAGTCGTCCAATTTTGAGTCTGATAAAAAGCTTTGTCAAGCACACTAATGTGTATCCCAGTCTAAATTTTGCATTAGGACCAGACTTGGTACATGGTATGGGTAATGCATTACTCTTGACTGCTGCTGAAACAAAAACAACTTGGCATTGTACAAGCAAATTCATCAGCTGACTTCCATCTGCCACATTCTCACATCATGGCAAGATAGTCCATTCAAGTCAGGTATAATCAGGCTTCTCCCACAGTTTTTCATGATCGCACACTGTAGCTTCACACAGAATGCACTGACCTTTTCCATAGTCTCTATTGTGTCAGCAGGTGATAACTATTAGTTAAATGTCAGGCCTGTGGGCCCATTTCTGCTGGTATTTCTCAGCCCTTCATGTCACTCATCAAAGCCACCACCTAATGTAAAAGCTTGGGAAACAATAAAAGGCTTTTAAAATTGTTATCACCATTGAACATAATGCCTTTCATTGACTCACTGTACTCGCAATATTTACCAAAGTGTCTTTGGTGTGAGACCAGACATACAGCTTCCCTCTTTTGCAGAGCACCTGTCTATAAATTACAGAATGATTCCTTCACCTAAATGAAAATAGCACGAGGGGAAAAAACGGCTTACTCGAAGGCTCTGCCCTGCTGTGCCTCGGGTTCACTCCTCATCGCTACACCAATTCCAAATCCTCACATCTCAGGCATCAATCTAACTCCGTGAACACATCCCAATCACAAGTCCAGTAGGCCATAACTTTTTTAGAATTCCAGTCTTTTCACTACTTGTCCTCTGATGTGTACCTTCCTCCAGTTTTGTTTTTATTCCTCTTTTTGTATATACTCCTCTTGTCTGTTATTTATTCCTGCTGTCTTACTATTTCTATTTTTATTCCGTACAGTTGGTGCGGAGCACCCACAATTTTGTTGTACATGTACAATGACAATAAAGGCCTATTCTTTTCTATCCTATTCAAATTAACAGCCGTTTAAATTGTCACACATTGTCTTATTTGAAAAAACCCTCCAATGCCTCAGGTACCTCATAGCTGTTTATGACCCTGCATGGTGCTAAAAGTGCTGAAGGAAGCTAATTACAAAAAGGCCTTTAAAGGACTCACATTCATTTATATCCCCTGTGCCACACACTGCCTCCCCTTTTTGGACTTATTCTAAACCCTGTGGAGCAGTTTTGATGAACTCATGTTTGAGTGTTGGTCAAAATAAAGTGTTTTATAAGAACTGTAAGAAATCTCTTCTGCTTTCCAACAAATTTGTCATACATTGTCAACGTATGCATCTGACTTGTTTAACTCTCTGCTGAGCATGCAGTGCATGCCTAATGTGCATGCACACATGTACACTATATCCAAACCATACAATGACTTTCTATTTTGTTTGTTCTGCCTGAATCATCAATGGACCAAACTACAGATAAAGGAGGAAAACAAGCCAATTGTCACAACGGTACCACCTCCGCCTCTGTCAGTTCTGCCAGGCGGTTTCCTCAAGCAGCTGGTCAGAGATTCAGAGAAAGAGACCAAACATAAAGAGCCAGAGGTCAAAGAAGAAAGGCCAGTAAGTCATTCATTTCTTTTCCATCTCTCAATATCTTATTGAATCTTATAGATCTTAGTGTTGCCCATACTGGAGTTGGTCTGCAACTAAAAATGTGACTAGAGATTTAATTAGGCCACAGGTGTGCCTAATAAAGTGCCACCATCTCACTCAGTTGCCTCTGTAATGGACTTCTCTAGGCTGGAGAAAACAATGTCAGTAATGTGATGACAGCTGGAGAAGGGCCAGATGGGCTTCTTTGGATAAAACTCATTTTCTCTAGCTAATGCTAGCTTTGGCACTGATAGATTTAATGGAAGAGATAACAGAATGTATGGATAATAAGAGGTACGCACTTGGAGTTTTCTTAGATCTAAAGAAGGTGTTTGATACTGTTAATCATGAAATTCTATTAAAAATTTCATGATTAAAAAAACTGGAAAGGTACAGGTTTAGGGGAGTGGTTTTGGACTGGTTAAAAAGCTATGTAGGGAATAGGCAACAATATGTACAAATAAATGAATATAAATCTAATTTGATGGATATTGCTTGTGGTGTACCTCAAGGTTCAGTATTGGGTCCAAAAATGTTTATTATGTACATAAATGATATTTGCCGAGTATCGCGGATTCTAAAGTTTGTAATATTTGCAGATGACACAAATATATTTTGTTCAGGTGTGAAGTTGCCACAGGTTTTGGAGATGATCACACAATGACATTAAAGTGGTTTGATATAAATAAATTAGATAAAACCAAATTTATGTTATTTGGAAACCAAAAGAAAAATATAAAAAAAATTTCTTGGTCTGATCATTGACCACAAGGTCTGTTGGAAACCACACATTACTTATGTTCGGGGGAAATTGGCACGGGGCATTGCCGTCCTGGGGAAAGCAAAGCAAATACTGGATCAGAAAGCACTGCACATATTATACTGTGCTTTACTACTACCATATATGAGCTACTGTGTAGAGGTCTGGGAAAACCATACAGAAGTAATACACAAACAATAACAATATTACAGAAAAGGGCCATTAGATTAATAAATAATGCGGGATACAGGGACCATACAAATGCACTATTTATCAAAATGCAAGCTATTAAATTCCAAGACTTGGTGAAGTTTAAAACAGCGCAAATAATATTTAAAGTAAGAAATAAACTGCTTCCAAAAGAAATATGTAAATTGCTTATAGAAACAGAAGGTGGGTATAACTTAAGAGGGAAATGGAATTTAAAAATACAAAGTGCTAGAACAACTTTAAAAAGTATGTCTATCTCAATAGTGGGAGTGAAATTATGGAACAGCCTAAGAGAAGAAATAAAAGAAAGTAACAACATAAACCAGTTTCAAATAAAATATAAAAAACAAATTTTAAACAAATATAAGAATGATGAAAACGGGGTTAACCCAGGACGGTAATGTTGTTGGTAGTTTAGTTTAGTTTGTTTCATAATTTGTGAATCTGCAAATGTAACCATTCTGTCTTTATTTATATGAAAGTAACTATACTGTACAAATAAATGAATATGGGGCTTGTTTATTTTTTGTTTTGTTTTTTGTTTGTTTATTTTGTTTTGTTTTGCTTTACTTTTGCTTCATATGTTGTTTGTTTAATTTAAGACTAAAAGAAAATTAAATGAATGAGAGGTCACACTTGAGGGGGTATGGACAAATAAGTGTATACTTCTGCCTACTCCTTTTCAAACAAAATAATGGAATTATATTTTGTAATGATTGTGAATGTACATGTTTGAAATAAAAATGAACTGAACTGAACTGAAAATGATCTTACCTGTTAAGGCACATAAACTGCTTGTTACCTAAAATAGTGGCTAGCTGGCTAAGCTAATAATACTTGCTTACTAATGTTGTTACTAATGCTAATCGTTCAAACACTTGGAAGCATTTAATATAAAAGCTATAGAATTCACATTGAAGGCACAAACAAAAGCACCAGCAGACTGTGACACATCACCCACTATTTCCAGTAGCATTACTACACACAAGTACAATGCATGCATAACCTTCAGTTAACAGTCAAAGGAGGCCTGTTACTTTTTTCTTCCCACTACAGCCAAACAAACTGAGTGACAACCTGGTGCAACAGTTTCTCCTCCCAGATCAGACTCCTCCAATCCTCGAGGCAGAAATGTCCCTGCGGGCAGAGCAATTCAGCAACAACAGCAACAACAGCAAACCTCAAGGACGCAACTCAGCACAGCCAGATGGCAGGTCCTCATCTCAGTGCCACATAGTGACTCCTGACTCTGGGGGTAAACCTGAAACCAGACCAGAAGTAACACCAGAGCCCCCAAAGCAGAAGCTGCAACAGTGGGACAAAAGGCCTGAAAAGAAGAGCAAAAATATGGAGGAGCATACAAAGAAGGAGAGGATAGAGGAATTTGGGCAAGGAAAGGAGAAAGAGAAGGGGATGGAGGAGAGGCAGGAGCCAGAGGGAATGCAAGCAGAGACAACTGTGACAGAGAATGCCAGGAAGGAGGTATGTATGCTTTTGTCATCCAGTCTTACAGATAGTCTGAGGCCTGCAGAATACTTGGAAACTCTTCTACATTAAAATAATATTTTTAATGGATTTTTTTCCTTTTCGTGACACCTTTTCGTTTTAAAATTAACATTTAAATTCCAATAAAAACGTATCTACTTCATGCCCTGCATTCAGATCCCTCATCTGCCTTAGTTGAGACATTCACGAGACATAGACAGTAAAAAAAAGTGGATGTAGCTTTGAGGTTGGAAAAGTAAAGCCAGTGGGGAAGTGCCTTAAACTTGCATTCTGTCTGGAGGCCATTAGATGGTGACACCTATGGCGGTTCATTGTTCTACTTGTTGTGGGTCATACGGAATAAAAATAAACCTAATTTGTAGGGTTGTATGTTTTTGATGATACTGTATTTGACACAGGAGGATTAGCTGTGGTGTTTTCAGTTTGCTCAATAGCTAATGACTTGTCAGCTGCAAGTCATGAAATGAGCTTCTTTTTCTCAGCAGTGCGCACACAGCGAGTGACTTTTCTCTGCCAAATCTTTACAAAAGTGTTAGTCTCCTCAAATGTTTCTGAATTGTCGTGGTGTTTTTAGAGAGAAACCTGAGGTAATGCTGCATTATTTTTCCTTAGTAAGCCTGCAGTGCTCTCTCTCACACTCACTGCTCCATATTTTTGAGCTACCAATTCATGCTGCACTCAGTAGAATGTTGGATTTTACTGAAGTGAACTTGCTGCATCTTTGTATATAAATTACAACATATTGTTAGCAGGTCACACTGCTATCGCAATATCACAATAATTTGCCCATCTTAGTAAAATCTAGTAGCATATGAAATGAAAAGATCCAATTTTCTTCTATTTACCTGCTGTGATCCAGTGTAGCTACTTTCCCTCAACCTGTTTATTTCTATGAACAAAATAAAATGCCCTCCATAATAATAATTTATAATATAATATCTAATCATAAAGGTGGCAATAGAAAAAAGTACATTACTAATGAATATTGATCTTATAGAACCGTAAGCACACTTTCATCAGTTAATATAAATCAGAATCTTGAGCTTATATTAGCAATCTGCATTGTTCATGCAAAGCAACAACTCAACAAGAAGTAGTTTTTTACACTAAACAAATTGTGAATAAAAACTGAATGCAATGATGTGGAGATGGCAAATGTCAACATTTTATTCAGAATAGAACATAAATCATGGAACAAAAGTTGAAACTGAGAAAATTTATCATCTGAAGGGAAAAATATGGTGATTCAAAATGTCATGGTGTCAACAAATCCCCCAAAAGTTGGGACAAGGCCATTTTCACCACTGTGTGGCATCTCCCCTTCTTCTTACAACACTCAACAGACGTCTGGGGACCGAGGAGACCAGTTTCTCAAGTTTAGCAATAGGAATGCTCTCCCATTCGTGTCTAATACAGGCCTCTAACTGTTCAATCGTCTTGGGCCTTCTTTGTCGCACCTTCCTCTTTATGATGCGCCAAATGTTCTCTATAGGTGAAAGATCTGGACTGCAGACTGGCTATTTCAGTACCCGGATCCTTCTCCTACGCAGCCATGATGTTGTGATTGATGCAGAATGTGGTCTGGCATTATCTTGTTGAAAAATGCAGGGTCTTCCCTGAAAGAGATGACGTCTGGATGGGAGCATATGTTGTTCTAGAACCTGAATATATTTTTCTGCATTGATGGTGCCTTTCCAGACATGCAAGCTGCCCATGCCACACACACTCATGCAACCCCATACCATAAGAGACGCAGGCTTCTGAACTGAGCGTTGATAACAACTTGGGTTGTCCTTGTCCTCTTTGGTCCGGATGACATGGCGTCCCACAGTTCCAAAAAGAACTTCGAATCGTGACTCGTCTGGCCACAGAACAGTCTTCCATTTTGCCACACTCCATTTTACATGATCCCTGGCCCAGTGAAAACGCCTGAGCTTGTGGATCTTGCTTAGAAATGGCTTCTTCTTTGCACTGTAGAGTTTCAGCTGGCAACGGCGGATGGCACGGTGGATTGTGTTCACTGACAATGGTTTCTGGAAGTATTCCTGAGCCCATTCTGTGATTTCCTTTATAGTAGCATTCCTGTTTGTGGTGTAGTGTCGTTTAAGGGCCCGGAGATCATGGGCGTCCAGTATGGGTTTATGCCCTTGACCCTTACGCACAGAGATTGTTCCAGATTCTCTGAATCTTCGGATGATGTTATGCACAGTTGATGATAACTGCAAAGTCTTTGCAATTTTTCGCTGGGTAACACCTTTCTGATATTGCTCCACTATCTTTCTGCGCAACATTGTGGGAATTGGTGATCCTCTACCCATCTTGGCTTCTGAGAGACACTGCCACTCTGAGAAGCTCTTTTTATACCCAATCATGTTGCCAATTAACCTAATTAGTGTTAATTGGTCTTCCAGCTCTTCGTTATGCTCAAATTTACTTTTTCCAGCCTCTTATTGCTACTTGTCCCAACTTTTTTGGGATTTGTTGACACCGTGAAATTTTGAAACAACATATTTTTCCTTTAAAATGATACATTTTCTCGGATTAAACTTTTGATCTGTCACTTACGTTCTATTCTGAATGGAATATTGACATTTGCCATCTCCACATCACTGCATTCATTTTTTATTCACAATTTGTTTAGTGTCCCAACTTTTTTGGAATCCGGTTTGTACATATGGTTGATCCGTCGTGGTGAAGAGAGAGCTGAGTGTAAAAGCAAAGCTCTCAATTTACCAATTGATCTACGTACCTACCTTTAACTATGGTCACGAGCTGTGGGTAGTGACTGAGAGAATGAGATCACGGATACAAACGGATGAAATAAACTTCCTCAGAAAGGTTGCTGGCCTCTCCCTAAGATGGCCAAATTGGTTCGGGCAACTAAGGTGGTTCGGGCATCTGACAGGGGCTCAGAGTAGAGCTGCTGCTCCTCCACATTGAAAGGAGCAGGTCGAGGTGGTTCGGGCATCTGACAGGGATGGCTCCTGGGCACCTCCTGTGTGAGGCCCCGGGGCAGACTCAGGACACGCTGGAGAGATTAAATCTCTTGGCTGGCCTGAGAACCACTTGGTGTTTCCCTGGACATGCAGGATGAGGTGCCCAGGGAGAGGGAGGTCTGGGTTTCTCTGCTTAGGCTGCTGCCCCTGGGACCCGGCCCCGGATAAGTGGAAGAAGATGGATGGATAATTTTCCTTATTTACACTTATATGTTTTATTGTTGTCCTCATTTATTCTATAGTCTTCTGTTTGACTGTCTGAAAGCTGAGCTTTGAGCTCACAGGGATTTTTGACCTCATTATTTGAAAATTTTGCAGAAAATAAAGAAAAACACAACACTTTAAGTGTGACTTCACTAGAACTAAACTCTGAAAGCAATGGTTTTAATGCCATGGCACACTGCAAATGGCTTAAATGATCATGCATTACAGAAAATGTGCAGCCAAAAAGCGTTTACTGTTCTTCTCTTTGTTCCTCTCATGCTGCTTTCTCTCAGGTTAGGGATGTATGGTATGAAGCTGGAACTGTGTGGTACGTCGACAAGGATGATTTCATCCGTGGTATGCATTGAAAACAACACACACTCACACACTACAGTATTCATGCTAGCTATAAGTACATTTTAAAGAACATTTAACCTCTAACAGAAACCACAGTTACACATGGATGGATCTATAACTGCTGACTCATTCACACAAAAAACAAGTCTTGATTGTAGCCTTGAAGATCCTTGATATTTCCACACCTTAGTTCACAGTGTGTCTCTATGTATGCTTTCAAAGACATAACTTCATTTCTCCTCTTTTCAGCTACTCAGCTGAAGCCAGATGAAGGCACACCAGAGCTCCCCGAGGGCCGGGTGAGGGTCCAGCTTGAGACGGACGGCTCAGTGCATGATGTCTCCGAGTATGAAGTTGAGAAGGTAGATCAGACCTTTTTGTCTTTAAGTGTCCTTCTGGTTCTATTATTGTCCAAATCATAAAAAGAATTTGCACATCAGCTTGTCCTTTGTTTCTAATACTCGGCAGTAAAGATATCCATCGCAGGTCATTTTAGTGAGCAACAAACCTTTCTTTAAGATACAAACCAGATGAGAATTTCATATGACAAAAAGGTCAGCATTTAAATGTATCAGCAGAGACCAATTAACGCATAAGCTTTGGACATTTAGCACACATTTGCTTAAAGTTAAAAAAATTTTATACCACTCCTTATGTTACAGTGATGTGAAATTTCAGGTCTTTTAAATATATGATTACTGCAAACACTGCAAACAATATATGAAACATTTTTCATCGTGCACTTCTCCTTTGAATAACACACATATACAGTCATTAAAAAAGGAAAGTACAGCCTCTGTCAATTCCAAGGTTTTACATATCAGGAAGAATACAAAATCATTCTGGTCCTCAGTAGGTTTTAAATTGGGGTACATGCAACCTCAGATGAACCAAAACACAGGACATAGGACATATGACAGGACCTTGTCATCATTTATTTAACAGTTTGCTACTCACATTTGTTGTAAGACCGGAAAGGCATCTTGGAAGGGTTATAAGGTCATATCCAAACAGTCTGGTGTCCATCATTCTACACTGAGAAAAGTAATTTTATGTTACTCACAAATGGAAAACTAGTGGAAAACATTCAAGACATTCGCCAGTCTAAGGTTAAAAAACCTCTTCTCCCTAAATACATAAGAGAGCAAATCTGTGCTTTGCAGAGGTGCATCTAAATTGTTGTTGTTTGTATTTACTTACACAGCATGTCTTGTAGAATTTACTGGAGTCAGCAGCAACAGCATAGCGCAGTCATATCATGTCTAGTGACATAAGGCAGGAAAAGATCAGTAAAGAAACAATTTTCCCCACCCAAAACACAAATCAAATGAGAAGTAGAATAGGTTCAGCATGACGAGGTTCAGACGGTGTTCCTGAAAAGAACCAAGTGAAGTTTGTGGTTCTGGAGATTTACTGGAGGTCTCAAGGGGATATAAGATGACAATTTCATTCAAACTGGATGAAGGGTTTCGGAGTTTCAGCTCCTTAACATGTGCCACCCACTTCTGAAACGGACCAAAAGTATTTGGACAATTGAATCAAAGCCTATTTCATGGGCAGGTGTGGGCAATTCCTTTGTTATGTCATTTTCAGTTAAACAGATAATAGTGCTGGGGTTGATTTGAGGTGTGGTGCTTGCATATGGAAGATTTTGCTGTGAAACAAATAACATGAGGTAAAAGTTGTAATGTGTGGCTGTGTGACAGGCAGGATGAAGGACCCAAATGCAGGACTCATACACAGACACGTATACTTAAAGTGGCAGCTTTATTTGCTGGGAAATAATCCATAAAATAAACTTATGAAAAACAAACGAGGAAATGAGAAACAGCAGGAGAGCACAGCTGGGAGTAATCAAACATGACGAGACAAAGGGGAAGCAAAACTCAAAACACTGAACACAGGACATGAGACACAAGACAGGCATGGAGATGTAGACTTGACTAGGAGAAGACACAGGAGATGCACGACATAGAGACCGGGGAGACTAGACAAGAAAACATGTAACACAGGGGAGGCAAAGAAACAAAATCCAAGATCTAAAAATCACTAAAATACAACCAGACACTAACTGAATCAAAGAATATTAATAAACAAAACCAAAACCACTGAGTCACAGGACTCAGGACCATGACAAAATGAGCTCTGCATGCAGGTGAAAACCTAAAAACAAAAAAAACCCATCTAAGAAATTGCTACAATGTTAGGAGTGACAAAATCTACAGTTTGGTACATCCTGAGAAAGAAAGAAAGAATAATTTAATTTATATAAACAAAACTGAAAAACTGAAATGATCTTAGTTTTTGGTTAATTAGCATTTTCATTCAGGATGCTGAATTGAAATAGTTTGAAAATTTGTATAGACATAAGACAGAAGAAACCTGTTTTCACAGGGTGTAATCTGTGTGAAATCTGAGACTAACTCTTTCACATTTGAACCAATTAATGGGGATGCTGTTCCTCCACAGTGTAATCCACCAGAGCTAGACCTGTGTGAGGATCTGAGTGACCTGCAGAGCGTGAATGAATGTGGAGTTCTGCACACACTGACCAGTCGAGCTAAAGCAAATCTTCCACTGACACATGCAGGACCAAACCTGGTCAACTTCTGGCCCCCGTTACAGACCCACAGCAAGGTAAAATTTGCACACATTTACAGATCAGTAACCCTATGAAATTGCAAAGCTTATTAAGTATGTGCAACATTTTATGTTTATCTTCTTTTTTTCTCTATTAGACCCCAAAGTCACGGCGAGGGGAGTCTGTGTGGGATGCTCCTCCTGCCCTGGCTGCCCTGGTCAAACGGGTCTACATGTCCATGGTTGGCACCAGAAGGGATCACAGTGTGTGTGCATTGGGACGCAGCGGGACGGGCAAGACCACGGCATGTCAGGCCTTCACACATGCTCTTATCAAACAAGCTGGCACAGCAGGAGACAACATGAGTGGTGAGCGTGCAGTGTAAAAATGAAAACTGTTTAGGTTTTTAAAGTGTTAATGATCAGCACTAAAACTTGAAACTGGTACTAGTCTGTCATTTCAGTGACTGAGAGTGAGTCGCTACAACTATGAATCTTAAATGAATCTCATCAACGTTATATACAGTGTTAGCTTTTACTTATCAACATGTAAGAAAAACGATGAAAAATAACCTTGCAGGGAGTTTGTGGATCAGAATGTGATGTGAGAGACTGACAGTATCACACAATAAAGATTACTTAAAGTTAATACGGCTAATGTAAGCTATTAAATTGTGAGGTGCACGTAGTGTTTTGTTAAATAAACTATGACTATAACTATGTGTGATATGTCATGTCTTATGTTCATAGCAGATTTTATTTAAATCATTTTAAAATCTGCTGAGGAAGGATTATTTTTAGTCTGTTCTGAGAGGTAAAACCTTCGATGTAATAGAGGGTGTCCTGTTTTTAGCGAGCCTGTAGGTTCATTTTGCGGGCTGAAATGTTTGCTTCAGCTTGTTTTCCTCAGGTTTCTTTTTCTCTCAAAAGGACACCAGTTTCTGTCCACACTTCCCTACAGTGATTATTGCTATTTCGTTCACTAGTGGAGCGTGTTCAGGCTATGTTCACTATCCTGAGGTCTTTCGGCTGTGTGAGCTCTAAGCACAGTGACGCGTCGTCTCGATTTGCTATGGTTTTCTCATTGGACTTTAACCATGCTGGACAAGCCGCTGCTGGACACCTACAGGCATGTAGCGCAGACACAAACCCATGTAAGTTAGTCAAACATGGCTGTGTAAATTGTGATTCATGACTTCTGTTCCTTTTCCTCCTTTTTGTCCTGCCTTTCCATCATTCAGACCTTGATGTTGGACAAATGGAAAGTGTGCCAGAAAATTCAGGGAGAAAGTAACTTCCTGGTCTTCTCTCAGATGCTGGCAGGACTCAGCACAGAGATGAGGTAATCTCCAGTAAAAGGCAGATTTGTTTAAGAACTGCACTATATATTTAAAATATTTAATGATGCCACGGGAAATTTACCTTCACATTATGAAACGTTACTGGCCCTCAAAGTATATATTGTAGGGTTGGACTCAAATCTGTCACTTTTTTAATTTGTCCAAATTTTCCCCAAATTTTTAAGCCCTCATAACTTCTTATCTTCTAGTTGTAGTCCTGCTGAAGCAGCAGCAGCTGAAGGTGTATGTTGCAGATTCTTCCTTTATAGTGCTACTGATTTGCCACATAACAACCTATTTTCCCATTTCTGATTCTATATTAGGATTGAACTGCAGCTACACCAGCTCTCTGAATTCAACTCCTTTGGTATTGTTCATCCCACCAAGGTACAGTAAGTGGATCAGAAGGGTCTCTTTTTTTTGACTGCTATATCACACATCATGGTATAACAGGCAACATAAATGTAAGTGGAGAAGTCCAGCACAGGGCAGTTCTGTTTTGCATGAACACAGGTGTAATGCTATATTCAGTGGCAACTGGGAAATATTCATTTGTAACATCCGGCTAGGAAAAATCAATGAAAATGAATAACGTGGGTAAGGTTCTCCGCCCTAACCTTCACCTTTTATGATATTCCGTGGAAGAGGAGCATTCACAGTGACCTTGCGTATTTGCTGATTATCAGAAGAAGAAACAAAGGAAGTCAGGAGAAAGTTGTGTTTTTCCCTTTTCATCTAAAATGGAAATCACTTTCAGACTTTAGACCGTTTTTTTCTGGATCCGCTGTAATATATGACAACTGATGGCACTGCTGCATGAATGCTGCTTTGAACATGTGTTTTTCATTAATGCCATCGAGTGTTTACAGCAGAGCGAGTAACTAATTTAAATATTGTATATTTTGCACTTTTTTTGGGCTTTTCTGTCACCTGTTCTGTACACTGTGTAACAGCCAGAATCAGAATAGTCACAGCACAGCTACAGCTGTGGTCACAGCCTCAGAGACAGCTACTGTTCAGAAAGTGTTCTGATGTATGGAACTACTTAGTGTTGCTTTGCATTGGGAACCATTAGTGTGCTGGTCCATTCCCTGTTTAATAAACTGCTAGCTGTAGTAGAATTGCTCTGTGGATATTAAAGGAAAGAGAAAGTACTGAATTTACCCAAGATATTTAAACCTACAGGAAATGTTAATAGAAGGCAAAGAGATGCAGATGCAGCATTTTCCTCAAAAATGTTTAAGTTTCTGAAACAAAGTTCTTCAACATGAAATGCAACATCATAAATATCCCTTCCCCTCCTACAGAAAACAAATAAATAAAGTGCAGCACTGTCTAGATGGGAAAACAAGTAAAGTAAATCAAACCAATAATTATAATAAATAATCTTAATTTTATTTCTCCCCAAATATCCTGAGGCTGAGCTTGCAGCTTGGATCCCACTGGCTCTGGGGGGTCTTGTGCTTGCGTAGACTGCACAGAGCGAGAAATGGTTCTCCTGAGAGAACCGTAGTTCTATTAATAATCCTTCTAGTTGAAATGAGTGCTGCTGAATAGCCCAAGCCAGGGGTTTCACCCACTCACAATGTAGCAGCTCATATATACTCGTACTATATCAGAATGCTGCTGAGGAACACCAAAGTAGTCAACAAAACAAACCCTTTTGTATCTCTGTAGATCATAAATCTGTACTTTGTGTGATAGCTGAGAAAAACTAAATAGGAACACAAGCGTTCACTAAACGTATTAGGATGGGGTCGCTGCATTTGGCACAATGACAGAAGTCAGTTAATGAACAATTCTAATTTAGAAGATTGACCAACACTTCTGTTTCAGTTCAAAGTTCTGGGTGTCCCTTTGCCCAGCATGCTTGTGTGAGTATGAGGCTCTGAGGTAATATAAATGGAAAAATGAGTCAAAACATAGAAAGTGCAGTGGTCAAACCACATGGGAAGAGAGTTAGACTGTGATTGGAGATAAGATGGAAAGATGTGACTCAGCTGTTCCTTCACCTCATTTAATTGTCTGGCTGTCAGAAACAGAAAAGACAGACTGTCCTCTCTCTCTTTCTTACTGTTCTTAGGTGGAGGAGAAACAGCGTGCATCCATTGCTTTCACAAAGCTGCTGAGTGCCATGGAAACACTGGGCTTCTCACCCGGCGAGCAGAAGGCGATATGGCATGTTCTGGCTGGTATTTACCATCTGGGAGCTGCTGGGGCCTGTAAAGGTAACATAGTGATTCACTGTGAGTCACACAGTGTTACTACACGCACACACTCTCATACACACACACACCTCCTGTCTGTAGCTCAGGAGGTAGAACCATGGGAAGGTTGCTCGTTCGATCCCTGGTTTGGACAAGACACTGACCCCAAGACACAGAGTGATTCTCTTTTGGAAAGCTTGATAGTTTAGAGCTAACACTCCACCACCGATCCAGTTACTTTAAATTTCTCACTCATTGCTGAGCCGACCTCCACACCATCACTAATGTTCAGTGCATGCTGTCATAATCACATCCTCTTTGAGTTTTCCCTTTGGTTGTGCAGTGGGCAGGAGGCAGTTTATGAACTTTGACAGTGCTCAGATGGCAAGCAGTGTGCTTGGATGTGAAGGTGATGATCTGCACACAGCAGTATTCAAACATCACCTTCGACAGCTTCTGCAGAGGGCCACCGGGGGCAGCAGAGAGAGGAGCGGCGCTGCAGAATCGGAGGAAGGTCAGATGCGCGCACACTAAAGCCAGCATGTGAAAAACAGCAGTGGAAAGTTCAGAGAGTGTTTGAGGATGCAGTTGCACATTATCAGTGCTTTCAATCTCTGCTGATCATTACAAAAAACAAAACAAAGCTCATGGAAGTGAATAGAGAGATTGCTTCATTAATATATTTTTATTGGTTACAATTTTTCATTTATAATTTTTGATATTTCATTATTCAGCTTACTGCTATGTTGAAAAATAAAGGCCATCAGTGCAGACTCCAACTAAACACAGCTCACTATTCTCCAACAGTTTTGATTGTTTAGAGGGAACTTTACCATTTTCTGATCCAGTGACAACTTCAAGCATCTTATTACAACGGCTAATGTGTGGCACCATCTGGCATATGAACTGGTGTTTATAGAATGGGATCTTTATCTTTGGTGGTCAGTACAATATAACACATCAGCACTACAAAGAATTCACAGAATTAAAGCTACTCATGTAAGCCTCATTGCCTTTCCACCACCAAAACATCTTTCCTTCAGCCAAAAGATACAATCAGCAGACCTGATTAGTCCGTGAATAATCTACCCAACAACACAGGTGCAGTTTGTTGCTCAAAATCTGACAAATATCACCAAAAGGTCATCAGTGACAAATAAAATTAAATGAAGTGGTGACCTGATGTGTGATATTGGAGGCGCAGAGTGCTGAAGTCACAGCAGGTGCCTATATATATTTTACTCGTAGCATTTGTTGACTTTCTAGTGTGAGAGCTGACACGAAGCCTCACAAGACTTAGCCAAAGTGCTATCAAAGCCCTGCTTAACTTCTAAAAAAAGATCAGAGGCCCCAAAAAGCAGGGATAAAAGATACCTGCTTTAACCTCTTAGAGGTTCCAGATTTTCTTTGAGTTGCATTTTAGAGAAAGCACAACATGCTGTAGGAGTGGATTTATCCTGATAAAGCCTTTAAGGATAAAGGAGAACATTAAACAACGCAAGTAAAAAGTGTGTCCTTATTCACTTTGTTGTGCGCAGGTCCAAGGCTAACAGCTGCTCAGTGCCTCGATGGAATGGCTGCTGGACTTTATGAAGAGCTCTTCACTGCCATCGTGTCACTCATCAACAGGTCTGGATGCATCTCACTAAACACACGATCCACAGCTTTATCACAAGCTCTCGGTCTGCCTTCATAACTGCTGCCTAACAAGGCTTCATGACTTTAGACTTTGTTTTAAGATGGCTTGTCGTGCTTTTTCTTATTATCTTTAATATATTTTCTGCTACAGTGATTGATGTTTGTATTAAACATGGCCAAAATTATCCCTGCAATCAATCTGAGTCTGAAAACTCAATTTCTGATCACTTTTCTACTCTTGGCTCTGTATGATGTCACAAAGAAGGGATATCTCTAATATGATGATTTCAGGCTCAGGACCACTTATGCCGACTGTTCAAAACCTTCTATTTTTGAGAGCAGCCAGTAAGAAGACAGCTGGCTTTCAAAGAAAATTAAAACAGACTGCTTGTTTCATTGAGGGGTGGCCTAATGGCTCGGTATGAGATTTTAAGGATTGCTTCGAAAAAATTTGAAGTCCTGGAGTTGAAAATGAGGGGAAATAAATGAGAGGAACTAATGTTACTTTCTTTTTCTCAAGCTACATCTGTGGGTACCAAGTTTGCAGACAGTCTGATGCATTGATCTGTACTGCTGTTATCTGTTTCCAGCTTCATGTACTTATGGCAGCCGCCTGTTGTTTTGTGTAATTACCACGCTACTGAGGGGGGCCTTATCACATGATCATCCTTCCCTCTACAGTACATACATGCATCAGATATATGAATGAATAACAAACATATAAATAACTGTAAAAATCAATCGGGCTGTGTTTCATGGGCAGGGCGCTGAGCAGTCAGCAGCTGATGCTAGCCTCTGTGATGGTGGTGGACACGCCAGGCCTGAGGAACCCACGACACTCAGCAGAGGAGAGAGGAGCCAGCTGGTCCGAGTTCTGCCACAACTACCTACAAGAGAGGCTGCTGGAGCATTACCATTCACATACGTTCACACACACACTCGAAAGATACGCTCAGGTAACTCAGTGTACAGTTACATCTTTCAAGCTGAGTGATCATCTTCTGTGAGTAATGCACACTTACACATAAAAACTCAGTTTCTAAAGCCTGAAAAGAGTATTGAGAAGATGGACGGAGTACTTTTAGGTGCTGATGAATGTAGATATAACGAGACAGGAGGACTGATGGAGGATAGTTAGTGAATCGGGACGTGCAGAGGATTAGTAAGAAGGAAGTGTAGGGAGCTGTGAAGAGGTTAAGTTGGTCCAAATGACATACCTGTGCAGGTACAGAGATATCTGGGAGAGAGGGCAGTGGACTTTTTGACTAGACTGTTTAACACAATCTTGAAGGGTGAGGAGATGCCTGGGGAGTGGAAAAGAAGTGTACTAGTACGGATTGTCAAGAACAAGACTTGTGTGCAGAGTTGTAGTAACTGCAGAGGGATAAAGCCGATGAGCCATACCATGAAGCTATAGTCAAGACTTGTTGAAGCTAGGTTAACAAGAGAGGTAATGGTCAGTGAGCAGCATGAGTATGGCCTCATGTTGAGAAAGAACACTACAGATGTGATGTTTGCTTTGAGAGCATTGATGAAGTACAGAGGAGGTCAGATGGATCTACAGAAATCAGATGATAGGGTACCAAGAGAGGAAATGTGACAATGTGAGGAAGTCAGGAGGTACAGACAAGTATGTGAGGGTGGTCCAGGATGTGTATGAGGACAGAGAGATAGTGGTGAGGTGCGTGATACAAGTGACAGATGGGTTCAAGGTGGGGATGGGTCTCTGTGAACTATAATGTCTGCAGATGACATTAACATCTGCAGCAAGAGTAAGGCACAGGTGGAAGAGAGCCTGAAGAGGTGGAGGTATGCTGTGGAGAGAAGAGGACTGAAGGTCAGTTAAAAGAAGACAGAATACATGTGTGTGAATGAGAGGGAGACAGACGGACAGGTGAAAGTGCAACAATCAGAGATATTGAAGGCAGATGAGTTTAAATATCTGAGATCAACCATCCAAAGCAACAAACAGTGCATAAGAAAGGTGAAGAAGAGAGTCCAAGCAGGATGGAATGGGTGAAGGCAGGTGTCAGGGATAATTTTTGACAGAAGGATAGCAGAAAGAGCTAAAGGGAAGGTTTACAAGATGGTAGTGAGACCTGCTGTGATGTATGGTTTGCAAATGAGGTGGCAGAGCTGAAGATGTTCAGTTCATTGGGAGGGAGTGAGATGGACAGGATTAAAAATCAGGAGTTTAGATTCAGAGAGGTGAGGCTGAGATGAATGGAGCATATGCCGATGAGAGATAGTGGATATATTAGACAAAGGATGATGAAGATGGATGTAGTGAAAGAGGACATACAGAGGTTTGGTGTGATAGAGGACGCTGGGACAGGGTGAGATGGAGGCAGATGATCTGCTGAAGGTGCTTCCCAAAAGGAAGGACTTGAAAGAAGAAGATATACACCTCAGTCTCATTGATGCTGTAAAATAATGAGTACATACAGGATAAATACAGTATTATGTAGACATTCATGATCCCAGGAAGATCCTAATTGCTTATAATATCCCTCTGACTTCTTTATTGAGGTCATGAGGTTGAAATTGCTGGTTTTGATAACAGTTTTGACTCTAACATTGAGACGCCAATCAGAACATTGAGTCACATGCACTGTTTTTCAAGTTTCAAGTTTTTCAATGAATCATTCTTTTGACAAAACCTTAAAGAGATTCAGTTTAATCAATAACTCATCTAAAACAATGAAGAAAAATACAGTAAATGAGGACAGAAATCACATGGGCATTTCCTTTGAAAGATTAGCAAAAACGAAAAAAAATATTCAAATAAAATACTGTAAATACAGGCTTTGATTACCAAGTTATTATTCTACACAGACCAAACAGCTCCATATTTAAAAAACAAAAGTAATGTCCATATCCACGCTGCTGAGTGCACCACTATTTTCCTCCTCCGACACACAAACTGAAATCAGCTGATTGTAGCGAGAGTGCAAGAACCGATAAGCGGGATCGACAGGCAGGCAAAGTAACGATTCCAAGGAATTGAACTACTACGATTCCCATCCTTAACTGGAACAGACTCACTATTATCTGAATTTAACAAACCCTGTCACCTTTTTTTTTACTTATTTATGTTTTAGTCTCTTTTCTTGTGACCCAATTATTGTGTTTGAGACCTTGATGCCATAACTTTTGCCTCTGTTTTGTTGCCCCCTCTTGTGTACCAGTAAAAATGCCATGCCTTTCACTGGTTCAGGTTCAGCTTACAGCACTTAAGGTCTGAGTGAGAGTTTTCATAGCTAATCCCTCTTTGGAGCTTTAAAACACAAGAAAATCAATAAAATAACAATCTGTATAACAATTACACACATTAAAAAACAGAATTCCAGACCAGAGAAGATGTTTCTCACATGTGCAAGTGGCCAGAATGGGATTCACACACAGCAATTTTAAAATGTCAGCCACACTGGAATGTGTCCAGGATCCTTTCTGCTCAGTCTTACTAACACCAACTTTAACAAAAGAGTATCAGTTTTACCCCCTGAACCTAAGCCCTAACTGGTTTTCACTGAGTATGCTAATATCTTTGGGATATCTTCACAGTCGTGATGGCATGTCTGTCGACACACAGAAATGAGTTAAACTGATTATTACTGAGTGAGAAAAGTGCATAGGTGAGAAAAATACATTTGCCTGAAAAACTTTATGTATGTTTTGTCTGCTGCAGGAGAAGGTCCACGTGGAGTTTGAATGTCCAGAGACCAGCCCGGCCGAGGTGGTCTCTGCCATTGACCAGCCACCTCCACAGGTACACAGCAATGTGACATAAAAAAGACGTAAATGTGGGCATGAGGATAACGGCAATGCCATCTTACCAGAAGTCTGATGTTTTCAACTTTACTCGCAGGAATCTTAAAGTTGTCTCATTTAAATTTCTGTCATATGATAATAGCTTTGAAGATTCCAGAAATAACTTCTGTCTTGAAGGCATGAGGCCTGCCTACTTCTAGTTTTATCTAAAATCATCTGCTTCCCAGCTGCAACAGCCATACTAACAGTTTATCAAAAGTTGACAAACTTGTCTGAGTTGGGTTAGATTATTAACAGAGGGAATAGTTTCACCAGCAGCACCGACAACTGGAGGTTGTTATGTAGCCTGAGAGGCGCACCGAAACTTTTCCTCCCTGTCATTATTATTACAGTCTGTCCTTACTACTCCCCTTAAAACAAGCCAGAAGAACAGTGCTCGTTTGCCAGAATTTATCTTGTACAAGAAATTACATGTACTGTGACCGATAGAAAATCATCATGCTTTAACCCAATGTATGCTTGAAAAGCACGTGTGTGTGTGTGACTTTGTTTCAGGTCCGTGCAGCAGATGAAGACCCCAGAGGTCTTTTATGGGTTCTGGATGAGGAGATGGTGACGCCAGCCTCTTGTGAAAACAGGGCCGTGGAAAGAGTGTGCCACTATTACAGCGACATGGGTAAAAAACACACAGAGAGACTCCCTGCTAGTGAAAATGTGAGCGCCATATAACTTAAAGAGTATGAATTAATTGTGTTTCTGTTTGTTTGTCCTTGCAGTGCGACAGTGTGAGCAGCTGATGCAGTGTGAGGTGAAGCACCTGATGGGGTCTGATCCTGTCCGATACGATCTGGCTGGATGGTTCAGCCTTATCCAGAACAACCCATCTGCTCTGAACGCCATCTGTCTGCTCCAAAACTCCACTGTGTAAGTCAGAGGCCTGGGGGCTGCCCCACAAGGATGCCGTGTCTAAATGAATATCTTCTAGTAGGCTCCAGTTGGCAAATGGCCCTGGGAAATCTTTTTACTAAAACAGTGGTGAAAGCCTTTCAAACAGTTAAAGGGTGTGTTAGATGTCATTAATGGGTCAAAAGTCTGTATATCCATCTAAAACAAATTATTATGACCCTGTAAAAGGAACAGGTTTTAATGATAGAAACAGTGCTAATATAAAAGGACGGTTTCCTTTCCTCTGTCAGAAGTCATCTTTTTATCTTGGTGTTTAAACTGAAAATATGCACAGACTTGTACTGTGTTTAAATTAGATTAAACTAAGATAAGAAAAGTCTTTATTAACCCTTAGGGAAACAAATTCAGGTGTTTTGGCAGCACAGAAGAAAGAAAATGTACAGAAGGGGAATGTTTTTAATAACTTCTCCATCTGGACACTGTCTTGCTAAGAAACCATTTTAAAAACTAGCAATGAGCACAGATATTCATCTCAGCAAGCATGAACCACTGCTCCACGACTTTCGGAGTTCCTTGCCCAAAAAGTTTTTATTTGACTTCATGGAACAGACTGCCCATATACTTTTGATGAAGTAATTAACAACTGTTAATTAGCAGGTATGAAGAAGTGTGATTCATACCTTTAAAGTGAATGGCAGGGCTTTTTATCATTTACTCACAGTACATACCAGCTACACACTTGTAGTGAGTGCAGAAACATGTTTTTGACATTCTGTGATAGCTAGGTTCTCTCTCTGCCCTTCCCAGAGGGGTCGTGAAAGCCATGTTCACCCCCAGAATTTCTCTGCCCCCTCTGTGTCGCGCTCTGGGGGGACTAGAGGGTGGCAGCCAGCGCTCTTTGCAGAGGAATGGCACCATCAGGAAGACATTCAGTGGGGGAATGGCAGCGATACGCAGACACTCCCAGTGTATTGCAGTAAAACTCCAGGCAGTAAGTTTCCAGAGCATTCACTATCATATTCTTATCTATGTCTGTAGTGTAACTGGATTCCTTCCCTCTTTACTGCTTTTCCCACCATGCAGGATGCTCTTATCAATCTGATCCGTCGAGCCAGGCCGGTGTTTCTGCAGTGTGTCAGTGCAAAGACTGACAATGGAAGTTTTGACATCCCAGCCCTCAGGGTGCAACTGCACTCCACACAGATCCTGTCAGCTCTGCAGCTATACCGCATAGGTATGCATGCTCATGCATTAATGTTTCTAGCTGTAACACTGTGTGTAAACTAAGTACAAAGTTATTAGTGACAATTGTAGGGTTAGGGTTATTGTTTTGTTATACCTACATGTTTAAAAGGCAAATATCCTGCAATAAAATACATTATCTTTCAGAGTAAGTCACATGTATTTGTTTTTGCATTACTATTGCACTATTATATGGAATCTATGACACCCAACATATACATTAATGGCAAAACTACTAGCAGCTTGGTATTCCGATATCTGAAAGAAGCAACTCCTATCACAACTAGAGACTGACAAGGTGAACACAAAACCTGACATCACGTCAGGGGGGAGATGTCATTATCCCCACACAACAGATACTCTTGGGTACCAAGCCATCCATCCATCCATCCATCCATCCATCCATCCATCCTTCTATCTATCTGCCCTTTTTCCAAATATTCCTGATGCAAATTAAAAAATTAATCTGTGGCCATGTTTGTCTGCAGGTTATTCAGAGCACATGACTCTGGGGGATTTCAGGTGTCATTTCCAGGCTCTTGCTCCTTCAGTTATGAAACGTTACGCTTCAGTGTTTGTCAGCCACGATGAGAGAAAGGTCAGATGGCACATGGCTGCAGCTCCCTCTCTTGTTCAGCATCATGTCTGTGAGTAAACACCTTTTTTTGTGTTTGCGTGTGTGTCAGGCAGTGGAAGAGCTGCTGGTTGAATTGGATGTGGATAAAAAGAGTATCCTCGTGGGTGCCAGCCGGGTAAGAACATGTTTGTACTCGAACAGCTGAATTAATTTCGTGCTGATATGGCTCATACATTTTTTCCCCGTTGTGCGTTAGGTGTTTATGAAGCGAGGTGTGTTGTGCTATCTGGAGCAGCAGAGGGAGAAGCAGGTCACTGGTTGGCTGGTCCACCTACAGGCTGCCTGTTTGGGACATCTTGCCCGTCAGAAATATCGCAAACTCAAGGTACTTATTTTCTGTGGTTTTTTTATGGGTGCTTTGTGCTCCTTGACCTTTGACCTTAGCAAGTAATCATTCAAAGTGCAACACTAGTTATTGCATAAATTATTGTACTAGTATAATAGTGTTTCAGTTTAAGGTAATATCACTTTAAAATGAATGTGTCATTACTTTTTCATTCTATAATTGTTGGTTCAGGTCTCGATGAAACTTTTTTATTTTTTATTTTTTACATTTTGTTGCAATGGCATTTAATGGTTTTATCTGTCGCTTTAAAAGGAGACTGAGCTAAGCTGTAGGTTAAACTCACCCATTTTGTGTGTGTGTGTGTCTGTGTCTGTGTCTGTGTCTGTGTGTGTGCGTGTCTGTCTCCAGGTGCAGCAGATGGCGGTCAGCTGTCTGCAGAGGAACCTGCGGGCTCTCAGGGTCGTGTCCAAGTGGAGATGGTGGAAACTTTTCTGCAGACTGCGTCCTCTCCTTGATGTCAACATGGACAATGAGAGGCTCAGGGCCAAAGAGGTACATGATCACAATTATCAGGTGGTGTTCAAACATTTTGTGAAAAAATGTATTTGCTTTTTTGCAGAGATTTAGATTAAAAGAATGAAGACTGAGTGACTGATTTTCTTGTTCAATGTCTCAAAATTAAGGCAAACCTATACATGTGTATTTTAGTAATATGTTTCTTAAATGTATTCTTATATATGTATTAGCATGAATCTTTTAGCTTTAGGAGTTAAATGGAAAGCATAAGAGTTAAAGCATCTTAATCTGGTAAATAGCTTACAAATCTTAGAATATCAACTTATTAACATTGCAAAGAAAAATAGTTTCCGCTTTAAACTCTCTAGCCCATGCTTATCAGGGAAAGGCAGAGGGCTAGATAATGCGTTCGTTGAAAGGCAGCAAAGCATTTTTTGGCAAACATTCAGATGACACTGTAATGCACAAAGCCACAAATGTCTTCATGTATTGTAGAGTCCTGGATGGAATATCCTATACACTATCAGTGCTTCACTAAATGTTCGCAGAATACCACAAGGTGGAAACTATGTGGGAATCTCACAAGGCGATGTCCTTAACACCACTGTGGATGTGCTTAGAGCTGTGTTACTGTGTTTTTGTATTTTTTCTTATTTGTTACTCTTATTTTAATGTAATGCAATGAAATGGCAAGTGAGCAGATAGAAAGTACTGTGCAAAAGTCTTGACTTACTATTAATTATTTTATATTTTGATAGGAAAAAGTGGAAGGAGTGGACTAATGTATTGAAACATGTGCAAACATACATGGAAATATAGTATATGAGACCAACACAGAGTTTGTGCAATTATAATTAACTTGAAAGTGAAAGGGTATGAGCACCTTTAATCTTCACTGCAGCTTTAAGCAGTCTTCAGGGGTAGTCTAAGGAGCTTGGAAAGAGAAGCATCTGGACTTCTTTAGGTTTCTTGAAGATGTTTCACCTCTCATCTGAGAAGCTTTTGCTCTACCATTTGCTCCCAGATTTTAAGCTCTATTGGGTGTGTCCCTAAGAGTGTTGTGGACCACCTATTGATCCTCGGCCTAATGGCACTAGCCAAGGCGTGAAAATGGGTGTGGGTCACTTTGCATTTTTGCTATGTGACTAAACATAACCACGAAAGAACATTCTCTTAAATTTGTGCAGGGAATTAAAATGCATTATTTTCATAACCACAAATATCATTGTTTAATATGTTCACTGTTTTTGAGAACATTAAGAGAAGATTACACAAGGTACCCAGTCATGTCATGCTCTGTGTGGGTGAATCGACTTTTCCCAGCAATTTCCAGGACTGATCAGTAGGTGGTGCTTTTTTATATAAATGATGAACATTGCCACTTTGGAGTCATTAGTTAGTAAAGTCCTGTTATGAAGCCTCAAGCGAGTGGTGGTTATGAGAAACTGCCACACTCGTACGCTGATTGATTAGTCCAGTCTTATAAATGTGTAAATTTTAGACAGGGTCATTTTACATATGAAAACTGCCTAGCCATGCCTCCAGGCTCAGTAAACATAATTATATCTTTTTGATCTGAGCGAAAATTGCTGTGTGTCCTCTCTTAGTTAGAATAGACATAACAATTTAAAACTCAAGCTTCTATTGCTATAATCATTGACATAAACTTACATGCCTGTGGTTTTAATTCATGGAAAGTAATTAAACAGTCCATCTTAAATGACAAAGTACCAGCGCTGACTGAATTGTTTTTGAAGCTATATTTTTGTGTATTGGAGACAAGACGAACAATTACAAGGCTACGTAGTGTTCATAATGGAAGTTCAGTGAGCTGTAGCAGTGCCAGCATCTAACAGGTGGATTTTGATTTCAGTGACTGAGTGTACAGTGATAATAATCACAATGATGTTTCAGTCACAGTGAGTCTTCTTCTTTCCCATTTTTGTCAGGATGAAATATCAGTTCTGAGACGACGCCTAGAAAAATCAGAGAAGGAGAGAAATGAGCTGAGGCAGACTGCAGACAACCTGGAAACCAAGGTTTGTATTCTCACACGGACACACCTACACACACACACACACACGGACACACCTACACACACACACACACACACACACACCTACACACACCTACACACACACACACACACACCTACACACACGCACACACACACACACACCTACACACACACACACACACACACGCACACGCACACAAACAAACTCATGTTGTGATATATGTGCAGGTTACAGCTGTGACATCTGAACTGAGTGATGAGCGTTTCCGCGGTGATGCCGTGGGCCAGGCTCTGGATGTGGAGAGGGCAGAGAGACTTCGACTCAGCAGGGAGAACAAAGACCTGCAGGTAAGACAAAAAAAATCCTGTTACATGTTACTCAGTTTACAAGTCCTGTTACTTACCTTGGTACTTCTTTAACTATAGGCTCGCCTAGATCAGTGTAAAGTGACCATGGAAACCCTGGAGAAGCAGCTGGAGGAGGAGAAGCAGAAAGCTCAGGCTACTGAGAGTCAGAGAGGAGCAGTGGCAGGTAAAGAGTAGTCCTAGGACCAATTTAGTGTCGTCCTGCATGTTTGCCAGGACCTACACAGAGGTACATGATTTTTGAGTGTCAGGAGTGTTTTCTGAAGCCAAAAATATTTACACCTAAGCCAATAAAAAACAGCTTCTTCCCAAAGTACCACTGATAGCTGGCATTAAACCTATAAAGTTTAAGTCCTCATCAGCGATGACTCCAAAACAAACCCTGTCTCCAGAAGACACATTTATTTGAACGTTTATCAAATTGTTGGTCAAAATCTAGTCACATTTTTCCCCATAAATCTAATTTTTTTGTCTTTCTCCAAAATATAGACAAAGAGTAAGGATATTACCTAAAACCTCAAAACCCAGTCCTATGATTCTTCTGCTACGTTTCTCCAAGACAGAAAGCTTGTCCCCAATGTTTGGCGAAGGAAATTTTTGCACAAAAGTTCAAATATTTTTAAAATGCTCTGTAATCATCTGTGGCTCAGGTGGTAGAGCAAGTTGTCTACTCTGGATAGTGTGTGTGTGTGTGTGTGAACGTTACATACTGTAAAAGCACTGTATGAATGTGTGTGTGTTGGGTGATGAGACTTACAGTAGAAAGTACTTTGAGTGCTCAAATTGACTAACAGGTGTTATGTAAGTATCATTCCATTTACCATTTGATTTGAACACACCATAAGAAACAAAACTAATCAAATTATTCATAAATATCTTATTTTATCACACCTGATGTCTAGCACTGAAGTAGAGAAATGTCACAGATATAAAGTGACCCCATCCATTCCTCCACATCTTGCAGAAACTGAACTGGTCATGCAGCTCGAGTGCTGCCAGACAGAGATGGAATTTGTTTGCAGACGACTGAAACAGACAGAGGAAAAACTTGAGACAGAAAGACAAACTCGACAAGAGCTCGATGCCAAGGTGAGACAGCATGCTGAAACGTGAACAGAGCACTGATGGGTGAGTAGTTTGTAAAGTTACTTATTATTACTAAAGTTATGATTTGTAATGTTACTCTGTTTTTGTGAAGGTGGCGACATTGCAGGCCCAGCTGGAGCAGTCCAGGAGGAGTGTGACAGAGCTGAAACGTCACTGTCGTCATTTGACCTCTGACCTTCAGGATGCCCGGGTCCTTACTGACAGTCTGCAGAGCCGCATGCATGAACTGGACCGCAAGCAGAGGAGGTTTGTTTTAACCCCATGCTGTATAACTTTCTTTCATATCAGCTAAGATTATGATTTGCCATATCAATGTATGGTTGTGTGTCTTTGTATTTTTCTGCATTTCTGGTATAATCCTTAGTTTTATCTTGTGTCATGTGTTTTTGAATGTCGGTTCCTTCCAGTGCCTGTGTGTAGTTATTTGTCTGAGTTTATTTACTACTACTACTAATAATAATAATATCTTCCAAGAAAATATTTTCCTCTGACCTTCTGATATTATTGTTATTGTTTTATTTTCTTCTGTTGGAAAAAACTTCTATCTTTTTCCCTTTTTTCTTTAATATTCTCTTTTCCTGCCGTCATACAAAGGAGATGTGTCAAAAAGTGATACACTGTCAAAAATTGTCGATATATACTTCTTTACAAATATGATGTATAATCATAGTGATGTCATTTTCAACCACTGTAGTAATATCACTTCCCTTCTAAAGCTTTTTGACTACAAAATCCTCCTGCTGTTTGTATGCGTTCATACAGGTTTGATAACAAGCTGACTCAGGCTCTGGAGGAAGCTGAGTGTGAGAGAGAGCAGAAGGACAAAGCCTTTCAGGAAAACACAGCGCTGGGAGCTGAAATATACAAATTGCGCTGGAGCCTACAGGTGGGTTGGCTCCTGTGTTGACTGTGTGTAGATTTCTATATGAACTGATTAAAAGATTTATTTCACGGTAATGTCATGTAATGATGAGTTTGTGGTTACTTCTGGGGGTTCAGTAATTGTGCAGATGCCAAAAGCTACAGTTCCTCAAATGTCCCATATTAAAAAGCTTAACAACATTAAAAATCATCCTGATTTGGTCTTTCCCCCCCTTTTATACAGCTCTAACATCTGATTAAGTTTTGAATAACTCACCTGACTGGATAGCCTCTAAAACTGACCTCTGGACTGTGTTGTTTGTGAATTAACAAACAACACAAAGTAACATTAAAAAATAATGGCAGCAGCCATTTTAACACTGAAGTTTCAAAATACACAATCAGATGGTGGTGCCACTTTTGTTGCATACGTCTATAGCCTCTATGTAATATTAAATAGTCTTCAGAATTATTTAATGGATTTACATGTGATTTTATGGAGTAGTATCCAAAAGTTTGCAACAGAAAAACAGCCTGATTCAACAGGTTAACCTGGAAAAGAGCCCCAAATGTAATGTGGAAATGACAGCTGTCACATGTAATTCATGATAGGCTGTTGCTCTAATCAAATCAAACGGACCGTACTGTAGGTTGATGACTCTGAGACAACTATGTTACAGGAACTGTGTGGAGTTAACGTCACATCTGACCCAAAATGTTGATCCTGGACACTACATGAGTACAGAATGAAGGCTGACCTGCTGCTGAGGAAACAATTAGCTTGTCATGTATCTGTCTGTCTTCATTGTGAACATGTAAATAAGAGTAAAGAACAAATGATTAAGGATAAAGTTATAAAGCATCTGACTCACACTTTCAGGGCGATATCACTATGCTGTGGCAAAGAAAAGTTACATCGGTCGCAAAAGTTAGAAATAGTTTAGTTTAGTTGGTTTAGCAGCATTTTGATTTTTTTCGTGTTTGTGTTCCTGTGTTCCTACATGATATTGTGTTCCGGATCATACCCCAAATTGCAAAACCTGCCAAACCTCCTTGAGCTAGCTCATGCTGACTAACCTGTGCCAACTTCCAAGATGCTGCACTGACCAATGGACCTGTAAAGGAGCATGAGAATGAAATGACTTAAAGTCAGAAACTCCAGTGATGTGTGGATGTGTGCAGGAAAGCCAGGCAGAGGTTAGCCGTCTGCAGAAGCAGAAGGAGGACCTGTGTGCTCAGATCCGTGACCTCAGCCTACCTGTTGACCTTGCCTCAGAGTCACTGCCTGCCCTCAAGAAGCAGCTTCGCCTCCTGGAGAGCCAGGTCAATGAGAAAGCAGAGGAAATCACCAAGCTCACTGCCAAAATACAGCAGCAGCAACAGGTGATACAGCACACACAGAATGAAATATATTGCTGTCCCTGCTGCTTCTTCCCTCACCGTTGTCTTTGTCCGTGTCCAATAGATCCACATGCGGTTTGAGATAGAGATGGAAAGGATGAAGCAGATCCATCAAAAGGAGTTGGAAGATAAAGACGAGGAGTTAGAGGATGTCCACAAGTCCTCTCAGAGACGAGTGGGTTTAACAAATACACTTACAAACTGACTGTTCCACAACCAATCATTTTAACATACATGCTTAAAAAACACGTATTTTTTAATTTGTTTTATTTTTTAATAAGAACAAAACCAAATGACTTTAAGGTTGGATAAAGCTCATCACATACAAGACAGTTTGTTGAAGTTTTGCCAGCAGATCTTAAAATGAGAGATTCTTTAAAATGAACGTTTTCCACAGAAACAGGCTCTTTCAGTGAGTTGTACAACAGCAGTTATAATGCACTGCAGACACCAGTGGTTTTCCCTCCTCACTAACGTGGGACTGTGGCATTCCCTCATTACTGATGATGCTGTGCAAAGTGAAGTAGTTAGAATGTCTGACCATTCTCCTCTGATTTCTGACATCATAAAGACATTTTCATATAGAGAACTGCTGCTCACGGGATATTTTTTTTTAGCCAATTCTCTGTAAACCCTAAAGATGTTTGTGTGGGAAAATCCCATCAGATGAGCATTTTATGGAGTACTCAGAACAGCCCATCTGACACCAAGAAGTGTGGCAACTTTAAGTCACCTTTCTGCCCCACTCTGACGTCCAGTTTGAAGTTCAGCAGGTTGTACTGACTTTGTCTACATCCTTAGTGTACAAAGGTACTGCCATATCACTTGCTGATTAAATATTTGTGTTAACAAGAAAATAATCAGGTATATCTAATAAAGTGGCTGTAAAACGTGGATGTAAATGTCCAAAGTAGCAGAAACCTTAATTTTTTGCCGGGGCTACTGTATGTGCAAATCATGCCACCAGTCAAAATGCATAAAACAGTTTAACATTAATAAAATGCATTTAATAAATAAAAAAACTGTAATGAAAGTGTGAGGCAGATAATAGGACATTTCAAGTATAGCAGTGATTCTTACTTGTAATGAAAATATATCAAAAATATATCAAATTGAAAAAGAAAGCTCATTTTTGCCAACACTTAACTCTATAGCCTCACTTGTATAAAAGCCGCAGCATTGGCTGTAGCTCAGGAGATAGAGCAGGTCATCTATTTATCAGAAGGTTGGTGGTTCGATTCTGTTCACAAAAACAATATTTTTACAGGTATCCTCAACAAAGCCATCAAGACAACATCCTGCCAATAATTTAGTTTCTGTGGCAGCCGGTATAGTATTAGTCAAGTCACATGGGAAAGATTATCACATAAATATTACAGAGCAGTAATTCTGCTTTAGGCGCTGACATCATCATTCCTGGTAAGAAAAGCCTTATCCTCAGCATCATATTAGGACTTTTGGGAGAGATGATAAAAACTTCTTCCACACAAACCTAAACTCAGCTCTTATAGACAGGGCAGAAGAAGCTACTGAAATTTTTGTAAGCCCTCTTCCAGCAGCATTAGCTGTAAAAGCGAGTAAGCAAAGCTCTTAGTGGCTAAATATTTAACATAGTTACCCTTTATTACAGGATCAGTAGTTTCTCCTGGAAATTGTAAGATATACTAAAGTCACAAAACATCACACTTGGCTGTAAACTGCACCATTGTATGCCCAAGGTCGTGCGCTGATGAAGCCAACAAAGCTACATCATCTACAAAAAGCAGGCATGCTACTTAATCTCAACAAGCTCCCCATGAATATCACAGACTGAATCAGAACCGCCTGACACTTACAAATTCATCGTGTGTCTGTATCTGTATGTGTAGCTGAGGCAGTTGGAAATGCAACTGGAGCAGGAGTATGAGGAGAAACAGATGGTGATTCATGAGAAGCACGACTTGGAAGGACTCATTGCAACTCTGTGTGACCAGGTAAAACACACAAACACACACACACACACACACACACACACACACACACACACACACACACACATACATACACTGCACTCTACATTGACATCTTCACCTTTCTGCATTCCTTCCTGGCTGAAGAATTGTAAAATATTATTACTACTATAGTTAAACAAATATCTAATACATTACAAAAAAAATATTTACAGACATCATGATAACGACTACATGTACACATACAACTCTATTACTGGAAAATTTTGCAGAGATCAAAAGTAAAAATAATAATGTTACCCATCAGTGTGAAATGATTAATATTACTGCTGCATATGTTTAAGGTTGAGCTTATTTGAAATACTTTGTATTCTGTTTAATGTCCAGCATTGTATTTTAAAGGTCATATGTTTGCACTGGCTGTCGTGTGAGGACCATATATCTCTGAAAAAACTAAACTAAACAATTGTTCATGACCTCAGAAACACAGGCCTAAATCTTGATATTTTTTTAAAGTATATTAAAAACATTCATAAAAAACTAATTAGCTGAATTGAAAGACTTGAGCAGTGTGCAACATGGCTTACTGTTAATATCTACAGGAGAATTAGTCTCTGAATGTGGGAATGAGTGTCTCATAGAATGTGTGAATCTGAAAGTGCTGCTGAGCCTGCATCTGGTCCAGTTGCCTGTTTTATTAGAGCAGACAAATTGAGATTATCATGGTTACAGTTTTCCTTGCTAATGTACTAAATGAGTTACACCTTTTTTACACTCCATCTTCTCTACATCACACATTTTGGCCAAAGTGGTTTATTCATGATGCGCATGCACAAACCATGAGAAAAAAGAAAAAAGATGCTGGCCTCTTAGGTTACCCAACTCATTGTTAATGGTAGATGGAACCGAGGCCTGAGCCATGCACTTCTGCAATTCTGTGATAGAAAATAATGTATGGCTCAGGAAGACTTGGAGAAATCACTGTCTGTGAACACAGCTCACTGTGCTGTCCAAATGCAGAGAAGAAGCCATAGGTGAACATGTGCTGCAGGAAGATTTGATGCATTTCATACTGACTTTCAGCCTTGTCCCTTGTGCTCAGAGACTCTGAGTCTTTTGATGACATTATGCACTGTAGATGATGAGATCGTCTTTGCGATATTATGTTTAGGATCATTATTCTGAAACTGTTCCACAGTTTGTATGTGCACTTTTTTTTCCAGACTGGTGAACCTCTTCCCACGTTTACTTCTGAGTAACTCTACCTCACTAAGATGCTCTTTTTATACCCAGTCGTGTTACCCAGCTGCTGCCAGTCAGCCCGATTAGTTGCAAAATCATCCTCCAGCTATTTTGCTTTAGTACCACATCCATTTACACCCTTCTTTCCGAACTTTTTTGAGACGCGTTGCTGCCATCAACTTTAAAAGGAGTTCATATTTTTCTTAAATTTTTCTTAAATTTATCTCAGTTTGAGAAAATGTACCTTTTAACATGTTTGTAAACTGACTAAACATTTGTCCCACTGAAAACATAATGTCGAGATGAACAGAATCATTTTTTGGGGTTTTCCTTACCTGGATGATTGAGCTTGCATCAAGACATTGCATTGCAATATTTATATTTTACAGTGTCCCAACATTCTTAGAATTATAGTTGTACTTGATACTTTAAGGTTGTTAGGTTTAAAAGAAAAGTAAACAGTGCATCACCAGCATAGCAGTATTAAGACATTAAGCAGATCTGAATTAAAACAAAGGAAACCGAAGAATCAACTCACAGTGACCCTGACTGAAAGAGAAGCACAAAAACACACATAGAATATGAATGATGCCCAATGAAAACTACTTCTGAGTGTGAAAAACTAGTAAAAATCACCCTATTTCAATAATCTGAATATCATTTCTAACTTTGACTTCACTGTGATGTGCTGTGATGTCGATGAATGTGTGCCTGGAACTTATCAAAGATAGGATAGAGTTATTTTTACTAATTCAGTTATTCATTTAGAAGAGCTTTATTCTAAGGTGTCACGCCTTACAGGTGGGACACAGAGACTTTGATGTAGAGAAGAAGCTAAGGAGAGATCTGAAGAGAACTCACGCCCTCCTGGCTGATGCCCAGCTTCTTCTTGCTACTATGGAAAGCTCAGGGCAGAACCTACCCAACGGCAGTAAAGACCAGATAGAGCATCTGCACTTTCAGGTACGCCCACTTTTACATTCACCTTTACCTTGACAAACCTGCTCTAGTGTCACCTGCTGCTCTGCTGGAGAAACACTTTCCATGTCTCCATTTAGCTTGAGGAGAGCGAAGCAAGGCGACTTGAGGCTGAGAGCATTCAGGCGACTCTCTCCCAGGAGCTGGACAACAATCAAGCTGAGCTAGAAAACATCTGCAAGCAGAAGAGTGTGGTGAGAGTTTTATTTTATTGGTGCATCTGCAGACATGTGACCCATGCAAGGTAAAGGCTGAAAAGGAGTGAACGCACTCTTTGTTGTGTCTACTGACTTGTTAAGGTCTGAAACAACAATGTACAACTCTAGTGATCTCACTTGCTTTGCACACTGTGTGTGTGTGTTTGCGGCAACTGGAAAATAAAACATGGTGATGTGAGTGTATTCTGATGTGCTTCATACTTATGGTCCTGAATGTAAATACTGCATATTTAATCATACATCATGTAGAAAATATCTTAGAGAGTAACTTTAGACACAGACTGTTTGTCCTCTTGTCTTAGCTTCATTTACGTAACACTAAAACTCCACATCACTTGAAATTAAATAAAAGCATAACTAATTCTAAGTAAACTTGATCTTGGTCACTTGTGATTTCATCACTTTCTGTCTTCTTATTTTGGGTACAGAAAACACTCTTTAGATTAAATAGTAAAAATGAAGAGTGTGGAGTAGACTTCCACTTATTTTTTTGTCTTCCTGAGTGCAGGTGGATGAAAACTTAGCTCTGCTGCAGCAGGAGAAGGTGGACCTGTTGAAGAGGCTCGAAGAGGATCAGGAAGACCTAAATGAACTTATGAAGAAACACAAAGCACTCATTGCGCAGGTACTGCTTTTTAGCTTAAATCCTTCCAATCCTATTGATGACCTAAATCATCATTCACTTCAGGTGACTTTCTCTTGCTTTGTCCCCTTCAGTCCTCCAGTGATATTGCCCAGATCAGAGAACTGCAAGCTGAACTAGAGGAGGTGAAGAAACAGAAACAGTCTCTCCAAGAAGAGGTATCTTTGCTTTGACAATCAGAAATCAAAAGAAGCACTCTGGGGTTTATGAACCAATTGTGCTTTTGAAATTAGCTGGGATGAGCTTGTAATGGATTCATGGAACATTTAACATGCTTGTTGCAAGTCTGAATATACGTGCCAGCTTCAGGTGGAGCACGTTCACGCTCTCTGATATATCTGCACATTGATCCTCCAAATGTTTTTGGCTTGCAACTCAGCTCCAGCAGTGTGTGTCGAGGGTGCAGTTCCTGGAATCGTCCACTGTGGGGCGCAGCATTGTCAGTAAACAAGAGGCACGTGTACGTGACCTGGAAAATAAATTAGAGTTTCAGAGAGGGCAAGTGAAGAGGTTTGAGGTAAGCTCGAATGATTCCTCTACACTTGTTACCATGCCAGAACATGTCTGCAGCACCTACGTCTCCCGCAGGTGCTGGTGCTGCGGTTGAGGGACAGCGTGGTTCGTCTGGGAGAGGAGCTGGAGCAGAGCGCACAGGCTGAGGCTCGGGAGAGAGAGAATGCCCGTTACTACCAGCAGCGTGTGCAGGACATGAGACTGGAGATGGAGGAGCTGAGCCAGGCAGAGCAGGAGAGCAGCCGCAGACGCATGGAGCTGGTAACCACACCTTGTAATAACCGATACCATGAGCCATGGTTATTTTACTGTTGCCAAGCATTAAAATAATAATCGCTCCAGTATTATGTAAAGTCGAAGCTGACTTTAGTGAGACTCTTTTTCACTTTAATGAAATTATTCATTTCAGTTTTAACACTCACCATGTATATCTACATGAGATACATGTACGTGTGTTTGACCACTGCATTTAAACACATTAATGTACAATAAGCTTTAGTGAGTGCCAACATATTATTAGTTCACAACATATTCAGTTTTCTGTTTATTAGCAATGGTTATTACAACACATTACCATATCAGTTATCATAAAATTTTTTCTTGTATTGACTGCTGACTAATCCTGTATCAGAAATTGAGTGAGCAATTTTTGCAACAAACTAAATCTGGGGCAAAGACTGTGTTTGTTTGGGACAGTGAAGGACGTGTTATTAATGCCAAGTCTGAAATTTTGATGTAACTAACCTAAAAATAAAAATAAACAAGAAGCACCACAAAAGTGCAAACCTCCACTAGGGCACCTCATTCTCTGAGCAGCATCCCCGTTTAAAGGAACAGTATTGCATTTTGCATTCATTCATTTAGGCTTCTCTGTTATTTTTAAATGTACTTCAAGAAGTTTGTATTGCTGTAAAACTCAGATAAGGGTAGCCTGACAGAGGTTTGTGTACAGAAACATTATGTAGGAGCAGGTAATGGATAAAATGTATTGATATGTCAGTAAACAGACATGAATAACTTAGCTTATTATATAATATTGTGCTTTCTAACTAACTACGCAGCTCATTGTCAGTGTGGACAATACTTTCTTTAGAGATATAACACATTTTGGGGTCAGTTTAAAAGAAAAGTAGTGAAATGTAAAAGTGAGGTCAAATGTGACATGATATTTAAAATCTTTATAGGGTATTTTCTATACATTGAGAATACACATCACACTTGTAAGAATTGTAGTTTCTAACTTATAAGGCTTTATGACAATTTTCCATGAATAAATCATGTTGACCTTGAAGTCGTCGGTGTATGGAAGCCAAATTTTATTGGAACTTTTCAAGCTGTTGTGTTTACAGACAGAATGACACTTGCGCACAAAAAATGCTACCAAAAGCATACCCTTCTTGGCAGAGTTAAATGTGCAGGTTACAGTCTAGTGATTTTATTAATATAGCTCATTTAAACACATATCCTATTCTATGTATCGTATTCTTTCAGATTCTGTTAATGTGAACTCTGTTTCATTAAAACAAGGGAAGATAGAAGAATAGCTAATAAAAGCGTATTTCCACACATTTCTCTGGTATCCCTGCCACCTGCAGATAGATCACCACTACCTGGGCAGCACGTAGGCTGCTAAATATAAACCTCAACAGGAGTTTCACAACACAGGCTGTGACACATGATTTTAAACTTAAAAAGTCCTGGCAGGAAACACTTCCTCCAGGCTACAACTAAAAGTAAAGCAGACTTTTAAAACACTCACTTCTCAGCTCTACTCATTAACAAAAACAGCTGCTTTATTATCTGGAGCACTTGAAAACATCAGTGTCATTACTACAGAATGCAATCATAGCAGCATAGATAGCACTGGGACTTCAGCACAATGCTGTGGGATAAAAGTGTGAGCAAACACCACAACCACAAGGCAAATGTGTGGGGCATTTTCACTTCTTTTTCTATGAAGTTAGCTGGAGAGGAAGTTGCGTTTTACAAATTTAGAAGATCATTATTTAGCCTTGAAAAATAGTTTGTTGCTTTATAAGAAAGCCCCCCCGTAAAGCTAGAACATCTTACTATTCATCACTGAAGAAATTAGAACAACTCTAGGTTTCTCTTCAGCACTGTAGCCAGGCTGACAAAAAGTCAAAGCTCTGTTGAGCCAACTATTTCTTTAACCTTAACTAGTAATGACCTTGCAAAATAAAATTTTAGCCATTAGAGAAAAAATTACTCATAATCATCTCACAGATTTAACATTAACATTATCTACAGCTACTTTCAGTACAACTGATATTCATTTAGTCTTTTTCCTCCAAACCATCAACATGTCTTTTTGGACCCCATTCCTACAAGACTGCTCAAAAAAGTCCTACCATTAATTAATGCTTGAATCTTGAAAATGATCAACCTATCTCTAATAATAGGCCAATCTCCAACTTTCCTTTCATCTCAAAAATTCTTGAAAGAGTAGTTGTCAAACAGCTAACAGATCATCTGCAGAATGCCTTATCTGAAGAGTTTCAGTCAGGTTTCAGAGCCCATCACAGCACAGAAACAGCTTTAGTGAAGGTTACAAATGGTCTTCTTATGGCCTCTGACAGTGGACTCATCTCTGTGCTTATCCTGCTAGACCTCAGTGCAGCGTTTGATACTGTTGACCATAATATCCTATTAGAACGATCAGAGCATGCTGTAGGTATTACAGATACTGCGCTGGAGTGGTTTGTATCATATCTATCTAATAGACTCCAATTTGTTCACGTAAATGGAGAGTCCTCTTCACACTATTAAGATTAATTATGGAGTTCCACAGGGTTCAGTGCTAGGACCAATTCTGTTTACAATATACATGCTTCCCTTAGGCAGTATCATCAGAAGACATAGCATACATTTTCATTGCTATGCAGATGACACAACTTTATCTATCCATGAAGCCAGATAAAACACACCAATTAGTTAAACTGCAGGCTTGTCTTAAAGACATAAAGACTTGGATGACTGCTAACTTTCTGCTTCTTAATTCAGATAAAACTGAGGTTATTGTACTCGGCCCTGAAAATCTTAGAAATATGGTATCTAACCAGATTCTTACTCTGGATGGCATTACCTTGGCCTTCAGTAACACTGTGAGGAACCTTGGTGTCACGACGGTGGAACGGACTCAGGTGCAGACTGAGAAACACGATTTAAACATTTCTTTATTATCCACACCGGGTGCACTATATACACGTGAGGGGGGAAAACACCACGATTCCGGGGGTCCACGGGTTTGTTAAACACAAGCCTTCGCACTCGCTCCGCTCCTCGTCCACACAATCTCCACACTAGCAGCTCCACTCACGGGGTCCAGGGGTCACAATGCGGGCAGATCCAGAAAACCTATTCACAGAGACGAGGGTTACTCCAAAGCAAGCACGGACAACAACAGAATTCTACAGAGCCGGGCAATACTAACTGGAGTTACTCAATATGCATATATTACTTATACTTTAGACTACAGTAATTTGTTATTATCAGGATGTCCTAAAAACTCCACGAAAAGCCTTCAGTTAATCCAAAATGCTCCAGCAAGAGTACTGACAGGGACTAGAAAGGGAGAGCATATTTCTTCTATGTTGACTTCCCTTCATTGGTTCCGTGTTAAATTCAGAATTGAATTCAAAATCCTGCTTGTCACATACAAGGTTTTGAAAAATCAGGCCCCATCTTATCTCTGCTACACTCTGACCATGAAACCACAGCCACTGTGCACCAGTCACACTGTTCTTTACTTTAAACCCATCACAGTACAGCAAACTAACCTGTTTATCCTGCACTAAACTCCAGAGTATTCTTATGCAGCCTTTACATAGCAGTTAGTCTACCTCATTTTGTTTTGCAGCATATTTCACAATATGAAAAAAACATAATGTCACATGTTCAAATGTACACTCCATCTCTGAGTGAAGTTAGCTCTGAAGCAGCTGGACCTTTAGCTAGCAACACACTCTGCGACAAACTGCGCACAGTTTTTTGTGTTTGCTGATATTTGTTGAACATTTTATTTAAACTAACCTGCCACTTAAAAAAAGTCACTCCCTTTATGCTCTCTTCTTTTCATTAGGGCAAGCTAGATACCAAGGTAGCGCAACCACAACTTACGGAAACCTGCAGTCATTCTGGTGTTGTGGCAGTAAATAAATTAAAAGAAAACACCGTCCCACTTTTAACCCCTTTGGCACATGTAATCTCTTTTTATGCATCATCCTCTGGTGATTAATAAACAAACAGGAATCCCTTTTGTGTGTTACTGTTTGAGCCTACATGGGTTTGATGTTTGAAGGCTCACAGTGACGAAATAATAATTCGAGCCAAATGCATTTAACCAAAAGTAATGTTGTTTTGAAAATGTAAGAAGTAGAAAGTACAGATATTTGTTTAAAAATGTAGGGAGTAAAAGTAAAAAGTACACAAAAAATTACTACTGAAGTAAAGTAGAAATACCTAAAAATTATACTTAAGTACAGTAACAAGGTATTTGTACTTCGTTACTGTCCACATCTAGATACAGAGGTGGGAAGAAAAACTGAATCGAAAAATGGACCAAAGCAAACAAACAAAAATATATTTTAGGTTATGGACACATCAAGTTAATTTAATAATTTTTTCAATGCTTGTTGATTACATTGAACTTTGTTCTCAGGCTTTTGGGCTCTGTGGGCTTGAAATAACGTAACAACTTGGGATTTGATTTGTATTTTCTTGATTCAGAGTTCTTAGACAGCTTAGATAGGATCAGACCCTCAAACCACTGAAGAAAATAATAAAGCAAGCAACAGAATTAGTCTGTGTTCAAAAGGCTGAATGATTATCACGTCAAAGGCAGGTGATTTCTCAATAGCCTTTTCACTGTCTGTATGAAAGGGGGATATTATCATGTGTAGTGAATAGGAGCATGAGGACCCAAATGCAGACACACAGATGTGGATTGTGATAAACAAAAGGCAAACTGTTTAATTAGGCTGATGAGCAAAATACATTATGGTGAAAAGTAAAGTACCTGAGGAAATTAGAAACACTAGTATAGTATATAAACTAGGGCAAGAAAACACTCGAACTACAAATGAAATGTGACTGACATTCTGACAATAGACAAAGGGAGACTGACACAATATATATAAACAGGAGGGTGATTAATTGAGTAGAGACAGCTGGGGAACACAGCATGAACAAATCAGGCATAATGACATGGGGGGGGGGAACTGAACATAATGCACATGAGATGAGGGACTTTCAAAATAAGATGGGATGTACCTAACACAGAGACCACGAGTGAGACATACAAGGTGGATGTAGACAAAAAGGTAAACAAACATGGAGACAAGACTGACTGGCACTGGAGACTCAGACAAGAAGACACAGAAACAATACTAGGACATGAAAGAAATCAAACTAACCAAGAACTAAAAATATAGATAACAAAACTCAGAGGCACTAGGAAGTACTAAACTCAAGCTTAAACATAAATATCTCTTAAATCTAACAGAGACTCAAACTGCTGGGTAAGAGACCCAGGACCATTACAGATATAGCCTCCAGGTCTGAAAACTGAAGCCTTCGCAGAAACAAACTCCATAGCAGCTCCACAAAGTCCAGCTGGAAAAACAAAATTGGAGAACTTGGTAGCGACAGTGCACAAAGTATTAAAATTGGAGCTGATGTCTCCATCTCTAAATGCGTACAAGGCGGACTTAATAAGCGGCCCATTTATTGCAAATGCGAGGGACTCATCCAATGCCTCAAACGGAGAGAATGGGACTAGGAGGACATTAGTTTGTAATAATGGCACTGGAAATTTCACAATTTCACACGTCATCCTCAGTCATCTGTAGGAGAACTCTTGCCACTCGGCAACTCCGAGGAGCAATGACAAGCAAACGGACCCTCAACTCAGAGTCTGATGGATGCCACGGCAGAGTCAGTGTCATAGATGACTGAAAAAACTAAAAATGTTAAAGAACTAATGAAAGCTTTACATGGGGAAAAAAGGGAGGTTGCTTTCCTATTTTTACTCTAGTGTGAATGCACAAGTGAGTTAGATGAAGATCTGAGCAGCCGAGCAGACTTTAAAGCTGCTACTTACAGTTACACATTCAATCATGTTCTTGTTCTCACTAACTGCACATTTCTTTGTGACCTCTGAGCTGAGCCAAGAAAGTGAGAAGGAGCTCCAGGAATTATTAAGTTATTCTTACAAAGCAACACACTCACAGACACACAGACAGACACAAGAATGCCCTTAAACAACCTACCAACCAGCAATGGAGACTTAGACACACCCCCATATAAATGGATTTAATCATACACACAACAGCATGCACACAGACACACACACGTGCACGCACACAGACAGACAGACACACACACACACACACACACTCTCTCTCTTCCTCCCACTTCTCCACCACCATACCCAACGTCATCTCTCCCTCATCATGCTTCCTCTCTCTGACTGTGATTAATCCTCATTGTCTCTTCAAGGTTATAGGGGTGCACACATACACACACACCCGTACATGCTTATGTGTTTCTATGACAGCTGTGGCTCCCACACCCGTCTCAAAACCAACAAAGGCAAAAGCCTGAAAGCTTTTGCTTGTGTGTAGGTGCATACATATGTGACAGGATATGAGAGACAGAGAGTCAGTAAGAAAAAGATGGAATGATTTAAGAAATCACTTTTTTTCTCTGGATGTCAGCTTGCATGTGTAATAATTTGCTAATAAATAATTTGGGCAGAACAGTAAAGATCCAAGGTCAGAGGACTATGTGTGAGAGAGCAGAGATTTGATATTTGAAGGTAGTTGCTTGGCTGAATGGTCTTCAGGATGTGTACTGCTGATGTGTGCTGGGGGACAGCAAACAGGTCTGTTAAAAGATGACCATCTTATTCATCCCTGCATCTGTCATCTTCCTCTTTTTTGTACAGGAAATGAAGGTTGAAGAGCTCAGCACTGTCAGACAGGCATTACAGGCGGACCTGGAGACGTCCATCCGGCGCATCGTTGATCTTCAGGCTGCCCTAGAGGAAGTAGAATCGAGTGATGACAGCGACACTGAAAGGTAATTTGCCCTCACTGAGGTAGCTCCTCTCAGGTTCAGTGATGAAATTTGTATGTCTGAGCTCAACTTTCACCATTCTGCCCTTCAATTCAGTGTTCACACTGCTGTGGAGTCCTTTACTCGAAAGAAAGACCTGTAAGAAACTCTCGGCTGTGTGTGTGGCTGTGTATATGTGTATGACCTAAAACAGGGGTGTCAAACTCAATTGCACAGGGGGCCAAAACTCAAGGCACACTTTAGGTCGCGGGCCAAACAAGATAAACATTTATTGAACACACTACAGCAATGTTTTTTTAAACATAAATATGAATTAAAACAGACAGGAATATTATTCCAGATTAAATAAACTTTAAAAAAATAAACTTTAACTTTAAATATTTTGCTCCTCATAAAAATATATCCTGTCAAAATTATGTAAGTTAGAAATATGAACATGCTGCCAAAACCCCCAGAAAAAATAAATGAAAGCATACACAAGGTTGGAGCCGCATGTAGACGGAGATGCGGCATTGCTTCAGGAATGGAACTAATAAACTGTGCGGGCCATTCAGTGTCGTACTTTCCCTTGAGTTTATCATTACACTGCAGCTCCATCTGAATCTGCACAGGTGCAGTTCAGCAAAGTCCGCTGACTTGGTTCAACATTACTTGGCAACAGGGAAAGTGAGGCAGGTTGCACTGGTGCATTTGTGACAGCTTCACTTGAAATGCCTTCACCGCATCATACATGCCATGTCCATGAACTGACAGATTTCCTTGCTGAGCTCAAAAACTCTATTGAGAATTTTTATCCCAACTCAGCCAACGGACCTCAGTATGATATGGAATGTCGGCAAACTCTGAGTCTATTTCCCACATAAAAGACTGAAATTGACGTTGATTTAAACTTTTAGCTCAGATAAAACTTCGGTTTGCGTTACGGTGATCATTACATGCTCCATTTTTAGGACTTTACCACACAGCCTTTCCTGGTGTATGATGCAGTGATATGCTGTTAACTCACCGGTACAGTTCTCCTCCTGCATCTTTACTCGCATCCTGCTGACTAGTCCGCTTTTTTCACCGCACAACACCGGCGCTCCATCTGTTGTAAGTCCAACAAGTTTGTCCCAGGGCAGTTTCATGTCGGTTACACTTTGACATACGTTTTCAAAAATGTCTTTTCCTGTCGTTGTCCCGTGCATCGATTTAATGTTCAATATTTCCTCTCCACGGATGAAGATGGCCAGCTGTGCAATGTCCATCATGTCTATACTTTCATCCACAGCAAGAGAGTAGGCAATAAAGTTTTTGCTTCTTTCACACAACTGTGTTCTTAAATCAGTGGCCATCTCACAAACCCGATCAGCAATCATATTTCTCCTCAGGCTCACATTTGCCAAAATCTGCGTTTTGTCTGGACACAAGACGTCGCACACCTTCATCATGCAGCTCTTCAGAGTGGTACCGGGCTGATTTGGCTATCTCCTCTGCTACAATAAAACTTGCTTTCACAACAGCTTCACTTTGTGATTTTGCTCTGGTTAAAAACGTCTGCTGAAATGTCAGATTCTTCTTTAGCTCTTCTACTTTCTGTAGTTTCTGCATTTAGGTTTTTCAGCTTATCCTGACGTTTTGTCTCGTAAAATTAAATTCCTTAATTACAGCCGCATTAGCTCCACTAATAAGACACATGGTTTTACCAGCAATGTCTGTAAACATATATTCAGTCACCCACTGGCACTGAAAGGCTCTGCTTTCAGAATCAACTTTTCTCTCCACCATTGTGAGCGGCTAGCTTCGCAATAACAGAAGTTTGACTTGAGCAGGAATGTTCCCAGTTAGCCTAGCCTTCAGCAAGGAGGCTGCAGCACTGCATTATGGGATCTGTAGTTCGTATATTATTAGCGCCTCATATCGCCGGGCCATACATAACAATAATAGTACATCTATATAAAATGATCTTGCGGGCCGGATATAAATGTACGCCGGGCCGGATGTGGCCTGCGGGCCTTGACTTTGACACATGTGACCTAAAAAGATCAGAGCTTGAAGTGTTCTTATTATGCATATTGTTGTGATAATAAATAACAGGATAAAAAAAGACAAAGCCTTTTTTTAAAAATGTCTTTGCATTTTCTACTAGCTTTGGCCTTGATTTCCATCATATCGATGTATATCACCAAAGTCAATGCACAATTAAGTCAGCTACACCTTAACCCAAATGATGAAAGTCGTTACATAGATGTGTAAATTGGATATTAATTTACTAACGACCATCAGGTCACCAAGGTTAGGGTTGAGTTTTGCTTTAGCTGTTTCTGTGTGTCTGTGTGTGTGTCTCCATCCATTTTCTGCTGCTTATCTGGATGGTGAGGGGAAGCAGTCTAAGCAGAGATGCCCAGACTTCCCTCACCCCAGCTACCTTCTCCTGCTTATTTATGGGGACACCAAGAAGTTCCTAATGAGATATAATCTCTCCTGCAAATTCTGGTTTCCCCCAGGGTAAGATATGCTCAGAATACCTCACCTATGAGGCGTCTATCTTATTTAGAAGCCCAAAATACCTCATCTGGCTCCTTTTGATATGGAGGAGCAGCGGCTCTACTTCGAGTCCCTCTTCTATGACCAGGCTCCTCACCCTCTCTCTAAGGGACAGTCCAGGCACTCTTCAAAGGCTACTTGTGTCTGTGATCTCATTCTTTCAGTCACTACCCAAACGTCATGACCATAGGTGAGCGTAGGAATGTAAATGAACTGGTTAATCGACAACTTTGCTTTTATGCTCAGCTCTCTCTTCACCCCAACAGATTGGTGCAGCATTTGCATCACTGTGGACTACTCTGCTTCCACCTTAGAAGGCACAACTATGGTATTGAGGAGATCCTCCTCACTTTGTGTGTACTTTTCACTGCCTGATTATAGCCTCAGTTGAGGTAAGCAGCATTCCACCAAAGCTGTAGACAGTGTGTGTGGAATTCCTCTTCCTACTCCAGAGTCACCTGATGCTTTACCAGAACCGATTTGAGACCCAACGAAAGTTGGTGACTCCTTTAGCCTGAAACCTCTCTTCATCTGTGGTGTCCACCATCTGGTTCTGGCATTACCACCAGAATCAGTTGTCAGCTCAGCATCTCTCTTCACCCAAGTGCCCAAGATAGATGGCTGCAGATCTGATGTTACAATTATAAAATCAGTCATCATCCTGTAACCTAGGGTGTTCAGATGCCTTATGTGCTTATAAACACCTTTATGCTCTAACATGATGTTCGTCATTGACAAACTGTGGTTAGTACAGAAGTACAATAACAAAACACAAGTCCTCCAGGGTAACAGTATTTCACAGAAAGATTTGTGTATTTGTGTTGTTTTATATTTATGTATACATTTATCCTTATATTTATAACTCTAAATCTATTCCTCTATTCATATCTTTATTTCTGTACTTCATTTTACGCGATTTCTTTGTTGTGCCTTGTATATATGCTTCTATAACAACTAGGGCTGGGCTATATCATACCGTTCACAGTAATACCGGTGTAATTTTGGGCAATGATAGGAAAATGAAATATCGCGATAGAATGTGGGTAAAACGCGCATGCGCAGTGCCTATGTTTACATACACACATGGCGGCGACGCAGAATGAGAAGAGCGAAAGTGGATCGTTAAATGAAACGGATGAACCAGAATTGGTTTGTAAAAATGCTGCAACTTCAGTGGTGTGGAACTGGTTTAGCTTTCGTCCGTCAGATACACAACAAAGCACTATTTTTGGTAGAGCATGCTAGCGGGCCGTCGTTATTACAGTGTTGTTTGGAAAATACGGCACACTGAAAATCAATCCTTTGATTTTTCTGAAAATCTTATGTATGAATTCTGGTTGTGTTTACTGGCCTCGAAACGATTTTATGTGGTACACAGCGCTCGAAAATCTGTCAAATGTTTTAGTACGACTTTGCTAAGCTACGAACCCGCACCGCTTGATGGATTGTCGGAGCATTACAGCTATCGTAGGCAGGCGCCTCGCGGAGTGATACGTACTGTGCTTCAACATAATATTACCATATTGTGTGTGTATAGCCTCTTTTTAAGTTTTGTGGATATTATACATGGTTATGCTGAGGATATGTCGGCCAATTTCCACTGGAAATGCCTTTTGGTTAAACTGTCAGCAAGGAATTTGCACTGTTACATTTTTATATAACTTTAATGCACAAAAAAAACAGCTGCTTGTTTAAGTGAAAATACATTGATGGGTTTCTTTTTGCACTAATAAAGTTGTGGAGTTGTAAATTATTTTGTCTAGTGTCAATTATATCGTTATCGCAAATTTTCAAATGTATATCGTGATAAATATTTTTGGTCATATCGCCCTGCTCTAATGACAACTAATTTTCCCTCTGAGATTGATAAAGTAGGCTAATGATTGCTGTATTTCATAGTCAGTATACATAGCCAGTCTTGTTAATGATCTGGTTGAGGGGGTTGCAATGGGGACAGAGCATCTCCTCGGTGAACTCCTTACTTGACTCATGCATTTGGCTTGAAGTTTGCCGCTTGTGTTTTCCTTCATCTCCATTGGATTCCTAAACGAGGCTCTTAGGGTCCTGTTAATGTCATAAAACATTCCAGAATACTTGTGCAAGGCATTGAGTCATAGGCTCAAGGCCCCAGGCCTCTGATAGAGGACTTGAGCTCAAGGACCTGTCCCTTAGTTTACAAAAGTTGTGTATTAGCTGTGTATTGAAAGAGACATGGAAATAAAGCATATAAGGAAAAGACAGAGTTTGAACAATTATACAACTCTCTTAGGCAGCTTTCACTACTTTGTTTAAGACATCTTGAGGGATAGTTTTCCAGACATCTTGAAGGAGATTTAAAGCTGTTGTTTGGATTTTGGCTTCCTTTTGTCCATTCTCTGTTGAGATAATCCTATGTTGCTTTAATAATGTTGAAATCTGTGTTCTGGAAGGCCAATCCATGACTGGAAAATGGACTTCCACCTCTCCTAGTCGGCTAAGCTGCAGTCAGTTCTGATGGAAGGCTTGGACCGAGAGGCAGCTCAGCGTCTGCTGGCTCTACAATGATTTGAACTGTGGCTCTGTACATCACATGTACCCGGCCGATTCAGCCTATCGACCAACTGTTCATTTCTTTGCATCCTGGAATCTTGGGCAGGCCCCTTTCCAAGTCCCGGTTGTCCCGCTGTGAGGTAGAGGCAATCCAGCATGCCTATGCTTCGGTAGGAGCTCCTCTCCCCTCAGGTGAGTGGGCCCACTCAACCAGTGAGGGTCCCTCTCTGTCATTTGTGTGGCAGCGACATGGTCCTCAACTACCGCCTTTACGTGGTTTTTCCGCTTGAACGTGGCAGCCAGCCCCTCTTTCAGGGAGTGGGTGCCCATCAGCGGTAGCCGTCATTCCCCAGTCAGCCTAGCAACTTGCGGGCTGACCTTGAGTGACCACTCGGTTGCAATCCTTGCATCTAGTGGGACTCGCTGGGCCCAGTCTTGCATCTGGCAGACTTATGTTTCCGCCCCCCGGCTCGGCCTTTGCGCCTGGCGAGGCGTTGACCGGGGGTGGCATGTATATATATTAGGGGTGGGACTCGAGTAAAACAATTAATCTAATTAATTAAAGGCTTTGTAATTAATTAATCTTGATTAATCACATTTAATCACACAAGAAAATGTGCCCCAAAGCACAAATGTTTTTTTTCCATTTAAAACGGTTTTAGAGGGCGACAGAATCAAATAATAGACATGAACATGAATATTGTAAACTAAAGCTCTTTTAATTTCTGAAAGAAAAAAAAAAAGCATTTAAACTGCATTTCAATTCAAGACAGAGAAACAAAAATAATATCCCTGGCCAAAACTGGGAGGACTTAAAAATAAAGTGCTATTTTAAATACTTTAAGTACATTTTCCGAATAGTATTGTCTATAAATAAAAATAATAAAAAATTCTAAATAAAGTGCAGTTTTTCTTGTTAGAAAAATAGGGCAGAAAGATAAAATGTAATTTGACCAGCTTCACCTTTAAACTCTGAGTAACCTTAGACAAAATTATTTTGTACGTTAGGCTAAAACAGTGTGATCATTGAACATTTTAGTGCAAAAAATAACAAACCCATTGGACTCACAATACCTCCATGCTTATTTATTGTCCATTTCTTTCAGCCAGTTACTTAGACAAACTAGCCTGTTCACATTTTCAGAGCTCAAGACAGCTCTCTTTTTTTTTTTACTATGTGACCTGCAAATGAGAACAGTCTGTCACATGGGACAGAAGTGGCAGGACTAATGAAATACTTGCAGGCCAGGACAGACAGCTGTGGGTGGGTGCCTGCTCGACTGGACCACCACTGCAGCTGGCTCGCTGATGGTGGGTTCTGCTCTGTACAAACTCACGGCCCTCTTACACAGGGCTTCCTCATCTGAATCAGAGTCTGAAGACAATGAAGAGAGGAGGAGGCTCTTTGTCTTTGCTGGCGCCTTTGTGGTGGCATCTTTACACTGTTCCTGCAGCAGGGCCTCAAGGCTGGTCCAAATCTCTTCTTGCTCTCCCCTTGCAAGACACTTTAAATTCTTAAAGCTTGGGTCAAGCACAGTAGCTATCTTGAGCCACTGATGGTTGAGTGTAGCTACACATTGGTATAGGTCCTTTGTGAAGGCAGTTTTAAATTTCTCCATGTAGTTTGAGTCATCATCAGAGACGTCCATGGTGTGATGCAGTTGGCAGAAAGAAGTTAAAACAATTGAACATGAGACATATGTCTCACCTCCAAGAAGCTTAGTCACAAACCTGTAGTATACAGTTCAAGAAAGTAATTATTGATCTACACAATAACTGTCAACTATAGAGCTTGAAGAAACAGTAACAATAAGTTAAAAAATAGTTTTATTTACCTGCATGGCTCAAGGATAGTCACCAGCTTTTGGAGTTTTACCAGCTCTGGTGGAGTTAAAATGACTAGCTTGTGCTTTTGTTTGTCTAAAGCAGCAAAAACAGCCTCTTGATTCTTTAGTAGATGAGAAACCATATCCAGCATTTAATTCCACCCTGTGGAAACATCTTGTATGCGTGGCTGTTTCTGTTGCCCCAGTCTTGTTTCCTCCTGGTGTAATTCCTCTGTATTAGCAGAGCTGTGTTTAAAGTGACCCACTATCTTGCAGCATTTTGCTAATGCATTACTAAAACCACTATCAGCAGGGCTAACAGTGACGGTTGTTTGCAAGATGTGAGCAACACAAGACATGTGTTGGAATGGGAGGTGTCTTGTTGCAGCCACCATGGTTCGTGCACTGTCTGTCCCAATTGTGGTTACCTTTTGTTGAATTCCCCATTCTTCTGCCACAGAGAAAAACTACTCAGCGCAGTTTTCAGCATAGTTTCTGGTGTTTGTCTTCTGCACAGTCAGGGCAAAAGACTGTAGATTCCATGTACCATCTGTGACATCAATAATATGTGCAGTGACTCCGAGATAATTCGAATTACTAACAGAAGTCCAATGATCCCCAGTAAGAGCCACAAAGTTTGTTTTTTGTAATGCATCTAATTTTGCTTGCTTTTCAGTGTCATAAATCTGTTGAATTTTACTTGAATAGTCTTTCGCCATGGCAGTTGGAAAGTTGGATCACCTGACACTAACTGTAGCACATTTTCTAAGCCCCTATCTACTACACTGATAGTGGTCTACAGTCCAGAGCAATCCAATTTGCAATTTGTCCGATGTTGACTTACTAATTTTGGTTCTGAGGCCAGTCATTTCTTCAAGTTTGGGCTGCCGACATCTTTTGTTGGTACTCGAACTGGGACTGATAGTGCTAACAGCTTCCACAGTTTCTGTGCTCGCTGCAGCATGTTTTGGATTTAGATGGTAAGGTTGAAGTGCTTTGGTGGTATGCAAACTCCTTTTTGCACAGTTTGCACAAAACCACACTTTTATCAAGGCTTCAGTTGGGTAGTCCTTTGAAATTAAATTTGCTTCCGATCAGTCCTAGCAACATGCTTTCTTTTGATTCTTCCATTTTTGTAGGCCGCTCAGAGACGCGTTCCGATCAAACTATCACTGGTTTCATGCCTGCACAGCTTGCTTTATACGTAATCTGTGGGGTGTGGCCGGGCTAGTCGGAGTGTCTTAAAGGAGTATCCATACTTCTATGTATCATACATATGGAATATGTAATGGAGTGGAGAGATAGTCTCTCACTCAGAGAACCAAGGTTACAATGTAACCGTACATTACGTTTGGTGAGTATAGTATTGTTATTGATACTTATAATAGTCAAAAGTATTTAGTTATTCTTCAAGGCGATTGAGATATGAAAGTGTCATGGTGGGCTCTGTGGCAGGCAACGGTAGGACCGAAACACAGGACTCCAAGACGGACTTTTTTTTATTTAGCTGAGAAAGCGAACTAAAAAACAAAGTACAAAGAAACATGAAAAGAAACAAAAGATAAACTAGTACTAAGAAACTGGCAACTCACTGGCAGCTCACGAGAAACACACAGCCAAGGTGGAGAACACAAGAATAAACAGGGCAAGACACACAGGATAACCACAGGATGGAAAACGGGTGGGAACACATCTGGGACTATCAAAATAAAACAGGAAGCAAGAGACACATACTAAGATGCAGACTGACTGAAGACAAGGAACAGAGGAGGAGCAAGATGGCGCGAGAGACACGACAGGGGAACAAATTAATAAACACGGAGACAGAACTTAACATGCACAAGAGACATGACAGACTATCCACGGAACATGGACACAGGGGAAGCAAAAAACCAGAACCATGAATAATACTAAATCAAGAAATATAAATAAAAACAGGAAAAAAAACACTGGGTCACCGACCCAGGACCATGACAAATACCACACAAGAAAGGATCACAACAATACGAACCAAAACCAGGGAGTTAACTTTAGAATATTGCTGAATGTCCAAAACATAATCTCTGGGTCTCTGACTCTTCTCTGACAGAAGGGTTTTGTACATGACTACTAACATCCAAAATCCACAGGACACTAACTTAACTGATGGTATGCCTTAGAGCATGTTTTTACCATAGACCAATAAGAATTTTTCATTTCCTTTTGTAAGCATGTAAACAAAAAACAAAGTCCTGTAACAAAGTGCGCCATGAAAGTTTGCAGTGTTCCAATCTTATAAGTCATTACTTGCTGCTCCACCCCTGCTGTAATCCTAGCTTGGCTTACAGTGGAATTATCAGCTGTTTATGGAGCTGCAGTCGCATATTTCCTTTTGTATTGTGCTTGCATGTTTATAGCAGCTGAAAAGGTAAAGATCTAAGTTCATTCATTTTGGCTGTAGCAGATTTCTGAGGTTTGCTTTGGTCCTGTAGTGACTCTGTGTCCAGTGTCGGCTCTGTTGGGGAAGAAGGCATTCACACATGGTCAGGAGTGTCTAGAGGAGGCTCCCGCAGTGGAAGCTCACTTCACAGCAGCCAGGGGGGGCGTCAGTCTGTTGCTGACACCATCAGCACCTACAGCTTGCGGTAAGTCTTCTAACACAAGGCTAAGTACTTCAAGCTGCAATGATAAATCACTTAGCATACTTTTGATGAGCTAACTAGCTATGATAAGTGTTTCAGGTACTGTGTGACACTACTATTAACTACTATCTTGATGCATGCTCCATTATTCAAGTAAGTAAATCCCAAAAAGTTGAAGTCACTTGGGTGAATGAGGAAACGTTTCTCCCACTGAAGAGTGCTGGTGGTTGTCTGGAGCCTATCCCAGCTGTCTTAGGGTGAGAGGCAGGGTACACCCTGGACAGGTCGCCAGTCTGTCGCAGAGCTAACACATAGACATAGACAGCCATTCGCACTCTCATTCACACCTGCATTCACACCTATAGGCAATTTAGGGTTTCCAATTAACCTATCCCCACTAACTGCACGTCTTATGAAATAACATTTCAATCAAAAATATTATTTCTTACAGTTTGTGGTTAATTGCAAAAAGTACCTTTGAAATCTTCTGATTTGTGCTCTACCACAGAAAATATTTGAATTCTTCAGAATCACAAAGATGATGTGTGAACATTCAGCTTAATGCTTTCATCTTGTGCTCAGAGTTTTTCAAAAAGCAAAAATGTTGAATGGATCAAATTGATTTGTTATAATGCTCAGCCCTGTTTAGGCTGTTTAGTTGGACAGAGAATATTTTTGATAACAAACACCCAATAGGTGAAATGAGACAATATTTAGTTCTAGCCCTAGATATCTGTGTATGTTAGCAAAACATGTGGGCTGGTTTGTGGTTTAAACTGCTTCTTTTATCACTCTCTAGTTCTTGTGTGAATCCTGATGATGAGGGCTCTGAGGCTGGAGGCGTTGCTAGCAGATCTCTTGGTCGAGCCCCATCCTCCACAGCCCTGTCTGAATTGCTGGAAGGACTTCGTAAACGCAGAGCTGGTGGTGATGCAGGAGATGAAACTGGCAGTACCGTCTCTTTGGCAATTTATCAAACAACCGGAGCATCAACTCTCAGACGGAGAGCCTCGGCCCTCTCTCTCAGTCCAGAAGATGTCCAGGAACCCAGACCTGGTCCCAGCATCCTGAAACCATCCTCCCCACTCCTGCCACATTCTACCAAAACTCCCTCTGCAGCTGGAGGCAAAGTCTCTCGCTTTAACTCATCTGATTCTCTCTCATCGCTTCCCTCATTGCCGCACCTCTCCTCACTTGCTGCTCGTCATCATGCTCCCTCCGTCTCCATCCCAGAGGAAGAGAAGTCGCTGCACTCTGTCACAACTCCCATCCAGCGCTCCCCTCTGGCACCACGGCAGTGCATGGTGGGGAGCCTCATTCCAGTGGACGTAGGTGAAGGCTCCCTAGGTTCAGAACCCATGGTCTTCCAAAATCGGCGTCTGCCTGGGGACCGTGACGACGCGGCCTCAGACGTCTTGCCCGCAATCAGGAGAGCTCAGTCAACCAGCAGCCTGGCCAGCTCAGTCAGAGGAGGTAGGAGAGCACTAAGCGTCCACTTTGGAGAGCTGCCTCCCTCGAGCCACAGCAGGAAAAGCTCTGAATCTGAGTCCTCTAGCTCAGGTGGATCAGGACGAAGCTCCCAGGGTGGTGGCCCGAGACGCAGGTTTGAGAGGCCGCAGGGTGAGAGATTGGAAGCAGAGGGTAGCGAGGGGGGAGACGTGGCTTTAGTCATGAAGAAATACCTGAAAAAGGAGACTGACTGAAGCAGATGTGCGGCAGTCTCAGGTGTGTAGATGGACAGCTACATATGGGAACTGAGGGAACATTTGAAATAGTAAACATAGTGGTTGCATCACATTGCTTTGATATGAGAGCCCTTTTTTTCCACATGCATGTTAGTCAAATCCATCGTAGAAACCTTTTTAAAGCGGCTCTGTTATGCTTATTTGAAATGTCATTTTATTTTCCTATATTTTACTTTCTGAAAGTAGTTTTTTGTGATTCACAGTTCAAAATAATCCTGTTTTTAGTCTCATACTTGGACTTGGTGCAACCCTTCAGTTAAGAAGCTACGTTAGTTTTTCTTACAGACAGCTGACTGTAAACACCTTACAACCAAAAGATTTGAACAGCAAGCAGGTGGAGCTTCTGAGCAATACATATGTAACAGAAACCTTACTTTTTAACAACACAAACTGTAAATAAAAGATGGACTTGGTCAAAGCAAAGCCTCCTTAACAGTGGTTGCTGCTCATGATCTTGATTTATGGAGCCACAAGTTGCCAAATGTGTATAATATTGGATGCTGCGTGCATAAACTGTATTGCTACATGCACAAACACAGACAACTTCTAACTAACGCTAATTAAGAAAATGCTACAATGTTTACCAGCAAACCTCAAGACCACTTTTCTTCAAGGAAGGTTTTTAACGAAACAGTAGGTCACATTTTTTATTGAAAATGCACCACTGAGCAGAAGCATACTACACAGAAGCATAGCAGACAGCTGTCAAGTCAAACACATTAAACTCTATTCCTGTGACTCAAAGCCACTGTGCCCCTAACATTGTAGCCCACTTCATTTCAGTACCAAGCAGAAAAAATAAGACATGCTTTTTTTTAACGTTAAATAATAGCGTAACTAGCAGTACATTTTGTGCTGTGTTGTATGCATCAATGTTAGTAAATCAGTTTGTGTGTTTTATTTGAATTCCTATATTTTGTATTTTTTGAAAGGAACTCCCAGAAATACATTTACAGGGTCAGTTACAAACACCTCTTTCACAAAATCTTGTCACTGTGCTCTCTTTCTAAATACTGACAATACTTCTTTTAGACCAGTTTGTGGTGCCACAATTGGTTAGTAAATCTAGCCCTAAAATGGTAAATGTGGCAACGATTACAGCTGCTGACAGCTGCTAAATACCTGTTTAGTAGGTGTCAGTGTGAAACTGTGTCAGGTGCCAAGATGACAAAAATTGTGGCATTGTGAAAGGTTTGAACTAGTACATACATGTTATAGCTGTCTTTACATTTCTGCTCAGCTTTGGTGAATTGTAATGTGAGGTTCAGCACATTGTACATTGTACAGGGAAAGCATAGTAGCTAAACATGGTGACAGCTGTGGGCAGAGTTTAATGTGTTTGACTTGGACTCGGATGAGGTGAACAGAAACATCACCAAGTGAACGATGTTGCTCTAAACTGCAGGATGGGACTATACCAACTTCAAATGTGACAAACGTGTCATTATAAAATGACACATGACATTTCTTTTTGCAGATCCAACATTAAGATGCCTCTGGCATTTGTATACACTTGCACGTAATTGCTGTCTTGAGAAACATGCAGGTTTTTATGAGTTTTCATAGAAGTGCCCTAAGAATAAAATATGCTCTTAACTTCCAAGGTCATTATCAGGGAACCGGGCCTCCATTATTTCAGATGTGATTTCATACTGGCACCACAGAGGAAAACCTACTAGACATTGTCATTAATTTCATCTTATTGCTCTGAAAATTGTAAAACAGTAACATCATTTTCTTTCAAATGAGAGCTCCCTGTGGGAAGTGGGCGTAGCATGACTCATAAATATCTGAGCTTATAGTATTTTTAGTCCCATTTCAACTTCAGAGGCGGTTGATAACTACAGACCCAGATAGTGTATGTGTTACATGTTACTCTTTGTTTCACATCATTTTTGCTATTCTGACCATCTTGTCTTTGATTTTTTTTCTATTGTCCTGTCATCCTCTTCATGTGTCCACATCCAGCAGAGATCTTCAGAGATGGCGATTGTTCCTCCCACCGCAACACAGAAGCTTTTTCACTCTTCATATGGAAATTCACAAGTCACCAAAAATACATTTGTTCAATTTTTGATCACTCAGTCTGTATTTAAAATAAGCAGTTTATATATGAATAAAGAAAATGAAATGAACAGTTTGCTTTGTGACTTTACTCTTTGTGCGTCATTTCTTCAATAAATTCCTTTTTTTAAATTATTAAATTATATTGTTTTAGTCTTGTGTTGAAAAATTAAATCACAGATGTGGATGTGGTGCTTTGAAAATCTTTCCAAAAAAGGAGGATTTGGTGCTGCACAACAAGTTGCAGTGGAATTGTAATTTCACTGTGGTGTGGTCCAGAACAACTGAAACCAAAACAAGTACTTTATTGGTAAGACAATTGACCTTCTGACACACGCTACCTTTTAAGTCCATGCTCGGTATTAACCCCGTGCTCTGCTTAGAAATTTTTCTTCGTTCAGTGTAAAGCAGTGCAGCATGTTTCCTGTCACTCCACTCTTAGATTGCAAAGTGTTTTCTTCCTGTTTTTACTTTCTTGCTCCCACCTCAAACACATATAACCAGTCTGATGCTGGTTGTAGTGGTAGCTTTTCGTTTACTTGGATTTAATGCTGTGTGAATACCATAGATTCTATATAAAAAATGCGACAACTCCCTTGACAATGTCCATTGGTTTCTTGGGTGGAGTGTTATCGATTAATTCTAACAGGTTTGTTAAAGAAATTGTATCCATACACTGTGTGTAGCTGTGATGAGTAAGGAGAAAGTTGTGTATTTTTTCATCAAAACAGATGAATTATAAAAATGCATTTGTTCAGAGATGCATCGTGTTGACTCTGAATTTTCATGATGACTCATATAACAGGCACACAATTTTTATTCAAGTTTTTCTTTATTGAAACATTGAATAGTTATTTTACTAATAACCATAGATCTAACCACCTACCATTGTTCTTGCTAGTCTTTTTGCAAACACTTAGGATTTGTAAATAAATATATAAACTTATTAGACTAAAGGCTTAAAGGAAACTGTGCAAGAAATACTTGAGGTGCCACAACAGACAGGTATTGATGTGTGATGTGTGCCTGTGATTTCCAGGTCCAGGGCAGGAAAAAAGAGTGATGGCATAGTTAATCTGCTGCTCAGCTGCTAAACTTAAATAGCAGCATTATTGACAGTTGAGACTTCCAAACTTAACACCTTGGCATGAACTGAAGCTCTAACTTGGACATACTAGGGAACATTAAGGCACAATGAGCGTGCATACAGAGCCAGTTAGACGACAACGACGTGACGGAACAGAGGAAGACTGATGACTTAAATACACAGGATAATGAGAGGATGGGTAACAGATGGAAACAGAGCTGGAACAAATCTGACCAACGGAACAGAGGAAGAAAAACTAAATATGCCGCACATGAAACAAGGTACTGTGAAAATAAATCAGGAAACACTAAGGGAACTAAACCAGAACCACAAGAGATAAATACAATAATCAGAAAACACATAAATGTAGGAAAAGTATACTAGGAAACATAATTCACTGTAGGAATACTACAATAATGATTAACCAAGATTCCAAAGTTCACAAACACAAAACTCTGGGTTAAAGACCCCAAACCATGAGTTAGACCCTTTAGATTTACACAAAATGACAGCAACAACCTTAACTGTTTTATAAGATAATATTTCATATCAGCTACTTATCGCAACAATCTAGGTGAAATGCTGCTACTGAAACAATAGAAAAGTTCACTGACTTTCTAAACTCAACTGATTAGATTTGGCTAAACAAAGTACACACAAGAACACTCTTAGTTTCTCTTTTGACTCCCAGACTCCCTTCCCAGACGCCTTAACGCCCACTCACATCCTGGGCCTTTGACCTCAGGAAATCACATGATAGGGTGGGGCTAGGTTTCACAATGAGCTCACCAGAGACCGTACAACTATTTTCTCACCTTGGCTCATGTGATTAGGTAGAGGATCAATAGGGGTCCATTGTCCCTCTTGGAGGGATACTCCCACAGGTCTTAAATCTGGGACTCTCCACCATTTGACTCTAGAACTGAAGAAGCTTCTCTGATGAGAGGTGAAACGTCTTCAAGCAACTTAAAGAAGTCCAGATGCTTTTTTCTTTTCGAGTTCCTTAGACTACGATGACCTGGATGACTGAGAATCTTCACAGACATGGAACAGAGACACAAACAGTATTGAAGAACAAATGCTTATGTTGCCACACCCCTCTTTTCTCGTTACAACCTCCCCAAAGTGTGCAGCTTTGCTTTCTGGCCCAGAACATCTTACTATTCGTCACTGATTGAAGAAAATAAGAACAACCCCAGGTTTCTCTTCAGCACTGTAGCCAGGCTGACAAAAAGTCAGAGCTCTACTGAGCCAACAATCCCTTTAACGTTAACTAGTAATGACTTCATGAACTTCTTCACAAATAAAATTTTTATCATTAGAGAAAAAATTACCAATAATCATCCCACAGATGTAATATTATCTACAGCTACTTTTAGTACCATCGGTGTTAAGTTAGACTCTTTTTCTCCAATTGATCTTTCTGAGTTAACTTCAATAATTAATTCCTCCAAACCATCAACGTGTCTTTTAGACCCCATTCCTACAAAACTGCTCAAAGAAGTCCTGCCATTAATTAATTCTTCGATCTTAAATATGATCAACCTCTCTCTAATAATCGGCTATGTACCACAGGCCTTCAAGGTGGCTGTAGTTAAACCTTTACTTAAAAAGCCATCTCTAGACCCAGCTGTCTTAGCTAATTATAGGCCAATCTCCAACCTTCCTTTCATATCAAAAATCCTTGAAAGAGTAGTTGTCAAACAGCTAACAGATCATCTGCAGAGGAATGGCTTATTTGAAGAGTTTCAGTCAGGTTTCAGAGCTCATCACAGCACAGAAACAGCTTTAGTGAAGGTTACAAATGATCTTCTTATGGCCTCTGACAGTGGACTCATCTCTGTGCTTGTCCTGCTAGACCTCAGTGCTGCGTTTGATACTGTTGACCATAATATCCTATTAGAGCGATTAGAACATGCTGTAGGTATTACAGGTACTGCACTGCAGTGGTTTGTATCATATCTATCTAATAGACTCCAATTTGTTCAAGTAAATGGAGAGTCCTCTTCACACACTAAGGTTAAATATGGTGTTCCACAGGGTTCAGTGCTAGGACCAATTCTATTTACATTATACATGCTTCCCTTAGGCAGCATCATTAGAAGACATAGCATAAATTTTCACTGCTATGCAGATGACACGCAGCTCTATCTATCCATGAAGCCAGGTAACACACACCAATTAGTGAAACTGCAGGAATGTCTTAAAGACATAAAGACCTGGATGGCCGCTAACTTTCTGCTTCTTAATTCAGATAAAACTGAGGTTATTGTACTCGGCCCTGAAAATCTTAGAACTATGGTATCTAAGCAGATTCTTACTCTGGATGGCATTACCTCGGCCTCCAGTAACACTGTGAGGAACCTTGGAGTCATTTTTGACCAGGACATGTCCTTCAATGCACATATTAAACAAATATGTAAGACTGCTTTCTTCCATTTGCGCAACATCTCTAAAATTAGAAATATCCTGTCTCAGAGTGATGCTGAAAAACTAGTTCATGCATTTATTACTTCCAGGCTGGACTACTGTAATTCTTTATTATCAGGATGTCCTAAAAACTCACTGAAAAGCCTTCAGCTGATCCAAAATGCTGCAGCAAGGGTACTGACAGGGACTAGAAAGAGAGAGCATATTTCTCCTGTTTTGGCTTCCCTTCATTGGCTTCCTGTTAAATCCAGAATTGAATTCAAAATCCTGCTCCTCACATACAAAGTCTTAAATAATCAGGCCCCATCTTATCTTAATGACCTTGTAGTACCATATCACCCCATTAGAGCACTTCGCTCTCGCTCTGCAGGCTTACTTGTTGTTCCTAGAGTATTTAAAAGTAGAATGGGAGGCAGAGCCTTCAGTTTTCAGGCCCCTCTTCTGTGGAACCAGCTTCCAGTTTGGATTCGGGAGACAGACACTATCTCTACTTTCAAGATTAGGCTTAAAACTTTCCTTTTTGCTAAAGCATATAGTTAGGGCTGGACCAGGTGACCCTGAATCCTCCCTTAGTTATGCTGCAATAGACGTAGGCTGCCGGGGATTCCCATGATGCATTGAGTTTTTCCCTTCCACTCACCTTTCTCACTCACTATGTGTTAATAGACCTCTCTGCATCGAATCATATCTGTTATTAATCTCTGTCTCTCTTCCACAGCATGTCTTTATCCTGTTTTCCTTCTTCACCCCAACCGGTCGCAGCAGATGGCCGCCCCTCCCTGAGCCTGGTTCTGCCGGAGGTTTCTTCCTGTTAAAAGGGAGTTTTTCCTTCCCACTGTCGCCAAAGTGCTTGCTCATAGGGGGTCATATGATTGTTGGGCTTTTCTCTGTATTTATTATTGTGCTATCTACTGTACAATATAAAGCGCCTTGAGGCGACTTTTGTTGTGATTTGGCGCTATATAAATAAAATTGAATTGAATTGAATTGAATTGAATAGAACGTATTGAATCTCTTGTTTTAGCCTGGCTTGGACTTTCTGCCTAGTTTTCACTGAGTCCAACACCCCCCGTGGCTTGCTGCTGAACAGCAACTCAACCAAATAGCAACTTGGCTCGTTGGTCTAGGGGTATGATTCTCGCTTTGGGTGCGAGAGGTCCCGGGTTCAAATCCCGGACGAGCCCAAGTTTTTTTTCCCCCAGGCGCTGGATTGGTAGCGGCCCACTGCTTCACTGAGTGGATGGGTTAAATGCAGAGGACTAGAAAATTTCCCAAGTGTGGAACTAAAGGGTTTTAAAGGGAGAAAATCCCGTGATGGGCTGGGGCACCTCCCGCACTGCAAACAACAGAGGATGTAACCAGTGATACCAATTGC